>NC_141777.1:36691814-36773324 GCF_054643075.1 Acanthaster planci
AGAATTTCATATGAAGCAAGATATGAGACGAACCGAGCCCCCCTGCTTTGTGTTGGTCATTGTCACACTGGTATCTGAGGAATTCTTTTCAGACGGGGGTGGGGACGTACCAATAGTCTAGAATGTGTATAGGGATTGGACAAGTTGGGGGGGGTAAGTATTTCGGTCGCATTTCTTGCTGGATATAGAGAATTTGGGTGAGGTTAAAATTCAAGTTTAATTATGAAAAGGAATTTACCCGACAGGACCGTTTCACTGCCACCCCTTAAGCTAATGGTATGATCTAAACCGAGCCGGACTGTGCACTCGGCTGTCCCTTTTCGAGCTCCGTGTTTTTTTTCTCGTACAAAATCTGCAATTTCGACACATCGAACCTCTTGTTTTTTTCCGATCAAAATAACTATCATGCCCAAAATGCAAGAGTAGTTTCCACCTTTGTTGATTTATAAAGTGTTTATGATGTGCACTGACAGCGTGTGGACGGTTTTTGACCGACGTACTTGCATCTGATGAATCACGAGTGTGTGTGGTTGTACAATCGTGCATAAATTATTGTGAACGCGCGGTCTTATTGTGACTGTGTGACTGCGGTCACTTAACTGAACGATAAAATTGTTGTTTATTCGACAAAATGGCATTTTGCTTTATTTCTCTCAAAGCATTGAACTAAAAATAAAGCAAATCTATGGAATTGACACAAAGTGAAAATAGCCCCCAATTCTTCCAATTTCGAAGAAGAAAGTGCAAGTACATGCAAATTGTGTACTCTACCTTCACTATGCCATCTGGCCCGTTGCGTCATGTCGTTGTGGCACCTTACATGATCTGAAACTTATGCATCGCCCTTCATCCCGTTATTCGTCTCTTTGTCTCATTAAGGGTAGCGAGTGGCTTGTTATAAATGACCCCTGGAAGACGTTCTGCTTTGTCTCTTCGTCCGTTTTGAGCAGATGGCTCACTTCTAGGCGGGAATACCAGAAATCTCGATAAAACTCAAATGTACGCACATATATGTATTTGATATTTATGAACTCTAGCATGCGTTCCCCCTGTATTCATACATTTAACTTCTTTGTTCAAGGGCTGAGGTTGAATTTGACATCGAATTCCCTTTGAAATTAATCATTTTCCCCTTGCAATACAGTGTTATTAAACCCACTTCCATCTTGCTGAAAAGTCTGTGGCCTTCATTTTACCAAAAGAGGTGAATTCAGTAGACGTGTCAAGGACGAAGACGCGTTAATTATAATACCACAGGGGCAGTGGACCCTTTCTCTTAATCTGCCGCCTGTTTACATTCAAAAAGGCAAATACAGTCTAATTAAATTATAACCCTAGGGCCTGAAGATGAGGTTCCTAGAGATGACGATTTAGAATTAGTATTTTTGATGACACAGATCCGCGTTTATTTACATTCTGGTTCAGTCTACCAATTACCAATAAACTTGGCCACGCACACAGACAATAAAAAGAGAGAGAAGGTTAATATTTCCCCGACAATGGCGTTCTATCCGATGGTAATGATATCCGGCATGTTGATGATTTACCGTAACCCCCTGCCTGTAACCCTTATATCTCGGCAAAATGAATGTCAAAGCATAGTTTGAACATCGAGAAAACAACCCCTTCAGAAACTGTTGGACGACTTACACTCAAATTTTTCATTGTTATGTCGGCTAAGACTTAATTGTGGCAGAGAAAAAAGTTGAAAAAGTTCCTCCTTGTTCATCACGTATACACAAGGAATATGATAGTTTAGAAACGTTGAAACAAATTCTTAGTAAATGTTGATATCATGGGATTTATTTTAGTGATAACCTCCGTTTGTATAATTTTGTATTTCACCCCAAACAGGATGTGCACAAATCGTTGGAATTGCAGCGGTCTCCCTACAGCGGTTTTTCTTCGTTGTTAAACCATTCGTGGCAAGGAGACTGACGACCGGTGGCGCCCTCGTCTGTGTTGGTTTTACATGGGCGTATTCTCTAGTTGCTGCGCTTCCTCCCGCTCTCGGATGGAGTGAGTTTGTTCTTGAAGGCGCAGGAACATGTAAGATTACATAATATTATTGTCTTTCCTATGTCTTGAATTGCGTACACTGTAAATTCTAAGCGTTTAACTTCTAAACGCATATAAAACGCAAATCTGTATCTCTTTTTAAACATTTTGACACGTTTATAATTAAATACATACGACATGTTTATATGCTGAACACACCGTTTTATTGAATAAACATAACGTATGTTTATGATTAAATATATATATATGTGTGTGTGTTTATCGTAATGTAAGGTTTTTGAACACTATTTAATTGTAAACCCGTTTGTGTGTTTATTACTTTCTACGCGTAAACATGTGTACAGGCTGTAACACTTTTTACACACTTGGACACATTTATATAAAGGGTGCAGTGCTTATTAACTGCACGTTATCGGGTAACGATGACATACACGTGTCCAAGTCATTCGCAGTGACGTGCAGAGTGGCAAGCCAAGCGCTATAACTTTAACACGGGATCAACAATGATTGAAATATCGTTGACAGACCTTATTTTTGTTCAGAAAATTATCACCCATCCAAGATTCTGAAAATATCTATCATGTGCACGTTATATGCACGAACCTGTGTAAGAAACGGATAAAATTAATGCAACTCTGAATTGTCCTACTTCTCTACATTTGCAACTATAACAGCCAGCAGACGTACGGGGGGACGTGGAAAGAGATCGAAGTGAGCATGCGCGTGTGTGTACCAGTGTTGAAGTAGCCTACTCATACTCGTACCCGAACACGAGTACAAGCACAACCGTTGAACTTGAGTACCAATAAAACTTGAAAGGTTCTCAATTGTGAGTAATCAAAAAAAAAACAGGTACTCGGTACACACTTGTAATTTGTCCTCGAACTCGTCCTTAAACTCGACAAATTGTAATTGATTATCTCGATCCCAGTTGCGCAATACTCGAAAAGAAATCGGGATTTTTTCGATACTAAACTTTGACCCAAAATTTCACAGAGTGTAAGCTACACTTTACAAGTCACGCAGTATTTTTGTCGACGCTAAATCGAGTATTCGTGAATGGGTGTTGGCGCTTGGCCGTGCTTGCAGTGTTGTCGGTGTACATTCTTTTAACTAACAATGCAAATTTCCGTAATTTTTTAGTTTTACAATGTACGCGGGTGTACTCGATTATGTTTGTACTCGTACTCGGCCCGTACTCGGACTGTGAAAAACTCGAACCCGGAGTTTTGGTCCAGAACTCGACTAAAATGTAACTCCGCCTGCATTCGGCACGGTGTGTACTCGGAAAACTCGGTGCTCGAATTTTGGTACTCGACTGCGTCTCTGGTGTGTACCATTAAAGCGCATGCGCCTTGTTGTTTCTTAAACTCTGCGTCCATGTACTATACGTTATATTAGCTTAAATTACAACATGAGATTTGAATTTCATCGGCACTAAAGAGTGTTGGCGGGAAAAAGAACAAATCGCGTTTTAAGCCGCTATAATCAGGCGTTTAATGTTGCGATGATATATACATTAAACACGTTCACGTGTAAACACACCATGTGTTCAAATGTTTAATGTGTTTAGTTTATAAACGTGTCAAACGTTCTTGGGTTTTACAGTGTACAAGTTATAGAGGTCGTGTTCACTCCTTTCACTTAGTTTGTGTGCATGCACTAAAATTCGGCAAAGGCGTCACTTTCGCTTGTTCAAATAGCGACGCCAGCCACCAAACGACTATACAGAAATCTGTCAACGGAGATCGTCCGTATTGTGTAAAAGTTTGTTGAATTTATACCAAGAGAAATGAAATCAGACTTCAGATTTGTGAGCATTTTTGAAAACTGAGTGATTTTCGTTTTCACGAAGGAGCACCCAGTGCACTCCAGCACTTCCAGTGCGCAGTCCGTGCATTTTCGTTTTCTCAAACTGTCATCAGTATCTTTGTTTTAGTACTTAAAACGAAGTTTAATTTAAATTCCGGTGTGGGGCACCAAGTGTGGAAGGATCAAATGATCGTTAAACCTTTCAAATATTTTTTCCCTATACAGAATTACCTTGACAAGCTTGTGTGCTAGTTCGTGAAAACGAAAATGTTTTCACGAATTGATATTCACTTGCAACTGAGTGTTAGTTCGTGATGTCGGTGGCAATAAGTGACCTTTCGGAGAAAATGGGGTGAAAGATGTCTGTGTACGTTACTTTTCTGAACGTAAAAAGGGTATTTTATAATCGAAATTTTAAATCGTTCTCCAGTTTTTCCACATATGCTGCATTTCTTGGTAATTGAAAACGTGTTTGAAAAAGGATACCATGCTAATACTTAAGCCATTGCGAATTGTCCATTGTTAGTTTGATTAATTTGGCTCTCTGTCGGTTGATGGTCGGCCATGATATATATGTGCACATGTGCACGTTCATGTACATGTACCCATCAACGCACGTACAGATGCACTAACACGGACAAAATGGTTTTCGTGCAAAATATTTAATTTTCAATAACCTGAAAATACTACCGATGTTTTCATCGGGTCTTAATACACACGGCACTTTGTTTGGATAAAGTGGAGAAGTGCTGTTACAATGGGAAAGACCGTGGGCGTATTTTCTGTCCAGTCTGGTCATTTGGTTTTTTTTTTTTTGGATAACTTTTTTCAGAATTTGTTTCAAATTTTGTGGAACTTAATCAACCCTGTAACTAAGAGTCCATGGCTATAAACTTACTTCAAGTGTCTGTATCACTAACTTTCTAAACAATAAATAATTAAACAATAAAATAATCCGGAATACGTGAACTTAAACTATATTGGGTCCACCACGGTTTGTTTGTATGCACCAGACTAGTCTTTGCGCTCTGTGGCGTTAGCCCCCTGCACTCTCTAGCTTGCTAGTCCCCACAATTGACGGTTATTGCTCCAGACTAGTAGAGGCTACATCTGGGGTACTTCACGGTCAATGCGTCTCTATCAGTCGGCGTGGACCGCTGTGTGGTGCGCTCGGCACCAGACTATGTAGGAAGTATGGACCTGTCTTGTGTCATACGCTACATTAGCTCCGGCTAAAGTGCCGTCTACAAAAAAAATAAATATTACACAATGCAACTAAATATCTCAAATCAACACACACGTGTATCAAGAGACAAATGCTATATCAGAGCTATCACTCTCATTCAGGAAGCAGATCCTCATGAAATGAATGTAGCATCACAAAATGTCTCAGAATAAGTCGCATCTTCTCCTTCATTATTTTTTGGTTGTCATTATTTTAACTTAAGAGTTACGGAGCAAACATTAAATTACAATCCCGCTTCTAATTTCTAGTAAAGCGGATATCTTATCGCGATAAGCCCAAAGCAACTTAGTCACCAGACTATTCTCGTGTTTAAGCCAGGTTTCAGACAATATTTTCAAAAATCATAATTATGCACATTTTTGGGGTTGTGTTGCGTACACAATGCGTTCATGTGTTTCACTTTCACGGGCACAAAAATCGACTCCATTAACGTGACACACGTATGCGTTGCGTTTGGCCGTCAAAATCGCCCCAGGAGCGATTTTGACGGATACGCAACGCTTGGCGCAAGTGTTGACACGCACATGGAAAGGCGCCTTTAGGCTTGCTTAGCACGCGCGACCAATTTTTTGTTTGAATCCTACATAGGCCTATCCTGATTTTATGGAAAGCCATCTGCCTGTTAATTTATAATAATTACAAATTTTCGGGCGTCTTCCGCTCCTTATCAGGTACGACTGTTAGTATCCGGTTCGTAAGTATGACGTCACTTCAGTTTTATACTAGTACACCACGCCCATTGCATATCCTAGAGTTACACGGAACCGGAACTTCAACCTCAACTCAACTGAACCTGAGTGTCCATCCAATGGGAGCTTGTCACCAGTGGTGTGTGCGCGTGTACGACAAAGTCGCTAACGAACCAACCTCGTTCCCAAAGGTACAATCTTGCCGTGTTGGTTCCCAACATGCTTGGCCGATCTACCGCGCACGCAACCCATGGAGCCGAGGCTATATACAGACAGCGCGTTTCATACAAAACCTGCATAATTCACGTCATTGAATAACCTTTTTTGCTACTCAGTGGTACCTGTTGAATAGAACTTTATTTTTCTCGACTGTTTCCGCCCCCCATTTCCTAGGAAGAGGCAAATAATGTATGGGGACGGGAAGCACTCTAACATTCCATAGTACAAATCTGTTTCACAAAATGAAAGGCGTCAATAGGCGACCAGGACCTACATAAATTTCGTTCTCCAAACAGAAGAGGTTTTATGCAGGTGCATGTATATTGTATAAAGCGAATAATGAATGTTTCACATAGGCCTACGTGCAAGGGTGAGAATGATTTCATTTGGTGACAAAGGAAATGTTCGATTTCACTCGGCTTCGCCTCGTGGAATCGAACATTTCATCTGTCTCCTCATGAAGTCTTATACCACTGCACTCACTCGATTGCGTAGAAACGCGGACCCCGCAGATACGCGTAACGCCCAGCTTTCATCATCGCAACAAACGCGGAAAATTTGCCATGACCTGTCGACTGGACGTTAAGCACCAGACTGAGCTAGTTCCAACTTTCTGATAGTTATCTTGTTTATTTCTCCGTCGTTGAGGCATTAGTCAATATTTCAATGTTAATCTCCTGAAATTGCCCGTTGTTTCTCCTCAGCATAGTGCCGTTTACTTTCCTTTAACGTTTTCGTACACTCTTTCACCGAGGGATGTCTCTGTCTTCCCTCTGTAGTTTTTCTCCACACCCTTTACCCGTAACCTGGTTTATCACTTCTCTCTGCTTGCATGTGCATTGCCCATTTCATTATCGCTGACACATTATACACGCGTTGTCTAGGCATTTCTCCCCTCTCTCTTGTACCAGAATGTTCCCCTATTTTTGCCTTCTGTCACATGTCCGGCCTGCTAATAAGATATTCACTGCACTGTTTCCGTGGGTTCCGTATTATCTGCAGGCCATCGGTTTTGAAAATTAAAAGGAATATCAATATTCTGGTCACTTATCTGACTAGAGTTATGAGCAATGTATGGTCAGGAAGAGACGCAATAATTAATGCTATACGATGGAAGAAAGGGTGTGTTTTGGTAATCTCGTAGCAGAAACCTGTTTAACGTCAAAGCAGTAATTTGGAACATGTTTAAGGGCGCCGACAAAAGCGCAGAACCAGGACAGCATTTGGCAAAGGCAAGGCACAAGAAGCAGACAACCTTCACTGTTGCTCTCTCTTTCCTTTTTCTTGAAGAAAGCACCTCTTTTGATAATAATATTTGAAAGGCGACAACGATCTTCTGTTTATTTCTTGCCATTTTGAACGGGCGCTGAACCGACTCCAACCTTCGGTTCTCCTTCGGTCGGAACAATGACGTCACACAGGAAAAATTGAAGTCACGAAAACGCTTAACAAATGACCAAAGCTGACCAAACGCCCCAGTCCTACCCATGTGTACAGAATAAAACACCAGATCGGCAGGGCGTGGATAAGCGCCCATTCACTGTGCGATGACTGTACGCAAAAGGAGAGATATATACATTGTATCCGCCCTGCATTCGAAACTGTTGCCTGGAGCTAGGTCTAGATTCTCACTCCATTGGAAATTACGGGGACACGCAGACAATAGACATTGTCGTGGTTCTGGAAGCCCGTTTCAGACACGACGACCTTATAAAATAACAATACCAAGGGTTTAAATCAAGCAAGGCATGGCGGGAATCAATATATGGCGCATCAAGATCGTACCCATGGGAATGAGGTCATCTTTAACATGACAAGGAGCACGAAACGCTCTAATAAATAACAACTAACAGGAAGATGCCGTCCTTATCAGTTTGTTGGAAGACTCCCTGCTTGGTTCTGAGACGTCACAACTAGGTCTATGTTGAAATCACAGACACCAGAGGAAGAAAAACCTCGATGGGAAATGTTCGGTATCACCCAATGTCACGTGACCAGGACTGGAGGAATTCCTCCAGTTTTCCGGAAATAGCTGAAATATTCCGAAGTCACCCCGTCTACATTCTGCATGTTCGGATGGTACTGTTGATGTTCGGTTATCCCCGTCGGGTAGGTGGGCTTGTTGAACGTAAACCGTCAACAATCATGCATTGGCATGTAACAACGAAGTTACAAACAACTTACTTGTTGATGGGTGTGTGCGTGAAAGGAATGTTACTGTCCAAGAATTCACCAACTAAAAGGATTTCGAAAATACTTATGGGTGATTTTGAATTTTCTGCGATTTTTTCAAGTGCGCCTCATTAGGGAACGCTCACCTGAATTTGAACAAAACGTATGGGAATGAAATCGAAAACATCCGGGCTTTCAACTTGTGACCTCTGACCCTTGCGTCATATCTATTTATATCCGTGGGTGATGCCTGACCTAAGATTCTTTATCAAGGGTTGTCAGGGAATCTCTAGGTAGGGAACCAGACTACTTATGTATCCGCTCCGAGCGGAACAAAAAGGGCGTTTTTTTGGTTCTCACCACATAGGCGCGCCGTGAGGAGTGCAAGTATAATTGTGCGCGTTTGACACGGAGCACGCCGAGTACACGTAACTAATTTACTGCGGCATGTGTGGTCTTTGCGTACACGCAGAACGCGTGCAAGAACCCGCTTGTAACCACCTGTCTTTCTTTCGCCGATTGGAGGTGCACTTCAGCTCGAGGCGGATAGAATTTTCTGAGAATGCATGACACTGATCTCTATATAAAACATAGTAGTGGATGCACATAATGTACGTCAGCCACGCAGTTCAAGCTGCATTTTAAACAGTTTGGCCTGCTGATCTTTCTCAATGATGGTCGCTGATATTTCAGCACAGCTCTGTGTGGTCTAGCTTTTCCACGTAAACAAACCCTTATTACCTATTTCCCTCAACAACTAGGTTTGAAATTTTTTATGGGGAAAAAATAGAAATCTTCTTACTTATAAACCATTTTAAAAATTCGTTTCTGACATTTACATTCACCCAAGGAATCCACTTGAAGCCTATTGTAATGTGACCACCACATACCACAGTGCACGTTACACATTAGTTCAAATTTACATGTAATTTCACGCGTATGCACACATCGTAGCGAAGGCGACACAATAAAATAAAAGGACTCAACGACAGTGCCCGCATACGCGCCAATTCACCGTTCAATGACTGTGCGCCATTTTACGGTCCCTCATAAACATGCAAAAAATGAACATTAAGGAGCAAATTCGGCCAATGGCCAGTAATTAACTTGTGTTTAGCACGTAGGCCTATGGTTCATTAACTGCACGAGTTCCATTTTAGGAACGCATACGTAGTAAGGGCCATGAGAATTCGTGCCAGGCAAGCAGCTGCTTTATTCCATGAAATTTACGTCTTATTTTACTCTTTGGAAGTAAAAATACGTGCCCCAAAATATTTTCATGGTAAGTTAAGGCATTTTCCTTGAACGTATTTTGTGAAAATAAAATCGAGAAATTGTACTTGAGGGGTCAGGACTAGTAATTTATGTGTAAAGGCCTTTTTGTGAGCAGTAGTTGTTTACGTTTTGATATGATTCTTGAAAGCTTGAAACAAAGAATTCGAAGCCTCCCTGAAGTTTTCAAAAGTTGGCTGTGGTGGAGAAAGGTGTGAAGGTTAGATTTGCTGACAGTTTTTTGCTAGTTTTTTTCTCTTCCCAACCGGACGCTTTGCATATCTACCTAACTCAGCACCGATAGCACCGATTCCGTTCATCCCGTATAATCGTACGGCCTTGCGAGCGTAAGAATTCAGCGATTCGAAACGAAAGACAAACACAAAAGTGCAGTAATTTACCATGAAATTTATTATTGAAGCCGAGGTCTATCTGTCATTATAACATTGCTAGGAAATGTTGAAAATCACGGTATATATCCCAAGTTTTACATGTACGATACATGCATGAACCACATGAACATGTAAATCGGCTCGGACGCATAGTGTCCATGTACATGTACAAGCACGTCAGTTCGCGTTTAACAGGCTATTGGACACAGTATCAGCTCCGAGCGGAAAAGAGGGCGTGTTTTTTGGGTACTTGCCTTCAAACACATAGACGGGCAGCTCCTATTCAAATCAATGGCGGGGTACCGTAGCTGAGACGGCACCCGACTAAATCCAAAATTGTGGGCAAATTCGCCCCTTGGTATAGGGAACTTACGCATAGTTGAAGAATTCCAGCCAAAACATTCTATGAAGCCATGTTTTTTATTGTAAAAAACCTCTATTTACTTAATCTGGCCTGTAGGGATTCCAAACAATGCGGTTGCAACATTTGAAAAGAAGAGCAGTACAGAAGAGCAAAAAAGGTGAACGCATTTTGAGAGCACATGTAAACAAATACAGGCAATGTAAGTGCGTTGCGCGTAATGCGTACTGGACGCGCTGCCATCCGTCGCCCCGCCTATTGTTTGCCCATACTTTTCAAAATCACGGTTTTACGCACAAGATCGGCGGTCTTTGCGTTTACGTTTATATATCTGTGGGGCGGATGCCGAGCACGGTACGTGGCTGGATCGGTTTTGTACATGTAAAACACGTGGATTGCGCTGCTCAGGAGTGTTTAATTAAATAACTCATGAAAGTCGAACAAAAAATCTAGCTATATTTAAATTAATTGTATTTTGTGGTTTAGATTCTGGCCTGTCGTATGTAGTGTCTAATTTACCGGGGAAAAATCTGCACTTGAGAAAGTGAGTGGAGAAAAAGACCAAGAGATCGGCTGAAAATGGAAATCGATTGAAAAGGGAAATATAACCACTTTGAGGCTAAATTTCATATTTATGTAGCATTTCTTTTCATGATTCTGTGGTGATGTATTCAGTCAAGCCTTTTAGAGCACAAAGAAATTCAATGTGATCGTTTAGTTAATTTTGTGTAAACCAAGTTTTCAAAGCGAGAAGGCTCAACAGAGGATTGGCAAGTTGCTAAGGACAGTTCGGTATGGTTCACGAGGGTCTGGTCAAGCTTAACCGCCGCGCACAGACAAAGTCGTTAATTTCCCACACGTCGAATGGGATTGAAACATATGTGTTGGTTCGTTATCAGTCATGTTTTGTGATCGTTTAATGGCTGACAAGCTTTATTTAGAAGTATTATATTTGTTATAACCAGGCCAAAATACTAATTTGGGAGTTGAAACACTGTTTAATTTTTTATACGTGTCACACTAGACGATAGCCATTTTGGAACACACAACTCGGTTTTCTAAGTTCAGAGGGCGCTATGTTAGTTAAAGCCTTATTAAAGATTCTACAACTCCTCCCCATCAGTTAAACCTCATTTCCAGATTAAAAATTACTAGTGAAGGCATCATCTTTTCTAAACTAGGCATCAGCTTGGATGGATATTGAATACTTGCATATTACAGGTTCCGTTATATAAACAAATGGCACTCATCGAGCAATATCCAAGGAATTCATGCAAGGATAATCACAAAATGAGTCCAGCCTGACATTTCAATCATTTCCAAGCAGAATACAAAATCTTCACTTTGAACTAGACCTTTTTTCCCTTTGAGCAACAAATCGTAACAATGTCGAACAGTGTGAACGATGGAATTAAACAATCTCAATAGTCCTAACAATGTTAACCTGGAAAACTATTCAGGTTTCTTCAGCAAGTGAATCCAAACAAATTAACAATGGCAAACTTTAACGGTACACGAAAATCATGCATTCAGTCTTTGAGTTCTAGTCAGTTACATATATCCTAGAACCAATATCGACAAAGTTTGTTATGTTCGCGTGAGACCTCCGAAGTTCTGGTATTGGTGGATTGTTCTCGGTCTTTCCTAGCTCCACTGGTTTCACCGGTTCCTCCATCCTGCCGGGACTAAGCTTACTTTTGTTAATCTCCTCCATCCTTGGCGCAGACGGAGGCGTAACGGGATCAAAGACGTGTGTCACAGGCACCCAGCGACGTCGGATCTAGTCTACCCGTTGGCATAAGACACCACCATCCTCAAGCTGGATAGCGTTTATGCAAATTACCAATTGCAGCAGTGATGACACCAGCAATCCAACGCGGATCGGCGGCAAAGTTTTCAGAGTGGACTGCCTCTTGAGAGTTGAAGGTGCGTTGTTTGGCATGCTTGTCATATTGTTCCTTCTGCTTCTGCTAACTACTTGTTGGCAATACGACGGGTGGATGTTGGGTCTCATTGCATTGGGTCTGGTATGTAGCTGGCGTTTCATCAACATCTCTGCTGGAGATAAGCCGGATGTGGTGTCACGCGGTATGTCATCAGAAGATGCGGCAGTTTGGTCTCCACCGTGCCCTCCGACATCCGGGTTTGAATGACTGCACCGCCCTTTCTGCCAGACCATTTGATGACGGGTGAAATGGACCAGACCTCACATGTTTGATGGCATCCATCTGCTGAACTTCTCGAGTTCAGCACTAGGTGAAGTTGGTGCCGTTATCAGTGACAATAATTTCCGGCAGTACATTCTGTGTGTTGCGAAGGTCTGACGAAGCCGTTCTACTGTGCTTTGAGATGTCGTCTTGTGCATAGCATGGATATCTTGCCATTTACTATGCGCATCCACTATGACAAGAAACACCTGGCCCATAAATGGACCAGCATAGTCCAAGTGCAAGCACCACCATGGACGACTTGGCCACTCCCATGGGTGGAGTAGAGCAACGGATGACGATTTTCGCGAGGCTTTACAGAATGGGCATTGCTTGGTCTTGTCCTCAAGATCTTTGTTTATGCCTGGCCACAAAACGTTAACTACGAGCGAGTGATTTCATACGAGAGATTTCAGGGTGGGATTCATATAGCTCTACAATGATCTGTGCTCGGCCTTTCGGAGGGATGACTACTCATGACCCCCACAACTTGCAGTCATCTTGCACACTTAACTCCTATGAGCGTCAAGCATGTGGCTTCAGTCCGTGGTCCAGACAGTCTTGTAGCCAACCATTCATAACGCCAATACGTGTGCGTGCCAAGATTGGATCTCTACCGGTCGAGAGGCAAATTTTATCTGGACTGACCGCGGTGGATTCAAGACGATCCATGATCATGACATAGTCTACTGGAACTGAGGTACAGTTGATGATAACCGGCAGTGGCAATCTGCTTAAGCCATCGACATTGCTATTCAGGTGTCCTGGTTTGCACACCAATTGATGGTCGTAAGCTGCCAGCATAAGGGCCCAACGTTGAATTCGGGCCCCATGAGGGACACTGCTCACTCCTCACTGAACGACCTTAGCAGTGGTTTGTGATCAGTAGCAATCTCAAACGACGACTGTACACATACTGGTGAAATTTCTTCACTACTAGTCCCTCCTTATCCAGCTGTGAATAGTTTCACTCTGGCGGAGACAATGACCACGAGGCGTAAGCCACTGGGTGCTCGGAGGCATGCAATGGGTACTAGCACGGCGCCCACACCGTACGGGCTGGCATCATAGGATAATTCTGACGGTTTAATGCATGGGTCACAGTGCACGAGCACTCTGGCTGAAATCAGTTATTCCATCAAAGCTCGGGACGATCCTCATGTACCGGCTTCCATGACCAACTGATTTTTTTTCAGGGGTAGCGCGTGTAGTGACCCTAGAACTGATGAGAGATTTGGCAAGAAGCGGTCATAATAGTCCAAGAGTCCCAGGTAGGACTTCAACTCTGTCACATTACCTGCTACTAGTGCATACCGTACTACTCAAACCTTCTCTGCTGGAGGATGCAAGCCTGCTGCATTGATACAATAGCCAAACTATACCACCTCTGCGGCGAGGAATATGCATCCTGACGGAGTCCTGCACTCTAGAGGCGACCCAGGACCTTGTTGACATTTGCGACGTGCTCTGCATCAGTCCTGCCAGTTTACTAGCACGTCGTCAATGAATGCTGCTGCATAAGGTACGTCTGCCAAAAGACTTCCAATTGTCCGTTGGAAGATTGCAGGTGCAGCAGATACACTAAAGGGCATGCGCGTGTACTGAAATAGCCCCTTGTGTGTGTTGATAGTAGGAGTTCGCGTGACTTCCCATCGAGTTCAAGCTGAAGGCAGGCATGACTGAGATCTAGCTTTCTGAATGGCTTCCACCGGACATGGCTGTAACAGGTCCTCAACCTCAGGTCCGCGAGGTAACGGGTATCAGTCTTTGCTGACTGATTAACTGTGGTTTTTGTAGTCACCCCAGATCAGTGGTATACCGGACTCTTTCATCATGGGTCCAATGGGGGATGCCCAACGAGAGAATGTCACTGGTTCAAGTTCATCTTCGACCTATTGTTTCATGGCGAAGGGTACCAGTCTGGCTTTACTGATAGTTGACTTTGTATCACACTGATGTGTACCTGGTGACCTTTAGGTTTAGCAAGTTCATCTCGAAACAAGTTGTTGTACTGTCCAGTGATGTCAGTGGGGACTGTTATATGGTTCACCTGACGAATTGTGTGCCATGCTAACTGAAGACGGCGGAGCCAGTCCCGGCCGAGGAGATTTGGTCCCTTCTCTAGCACGATAAGAAGTGGGAATTGAGAATTTGGGTGGTTGTGCTCAACTCCAACAGTGCAACTACCAACTTCTGGTATTTTCTGCCCAGTGTATGTGCGCAATTCAATGTCTGTGTTCTTGCATTGGATCGGTTTGTTGTCGACAAATACTGACTAGAAGGCGTTTTCATTGAGGATGGAAACCAAAGCGCCAGGAGCGTCGATTTCCTCGATCACAGATTTGCCATTAATTGACAGAGTTACTAGTAACGGAGACTCTTTTGTCTGTGATGTCTTATGGATAGTGTAGTTTGAAGGCTGTTCACTCTCATCCACACCAACCTTTCTTCTATGTATTGTGGTGCAACTGTTTTGATATCGATGTAGGGGGGGTTATTGCTCCAACACACCTTGGCCAAATGGCAGGTGTATGAGCGAGCTCGACAGTTCCGTGATGAGTAGTCCGTTCGCCCACAGCGATAGCATTTGCGAGATCCATTTGACTTCCCATGCGCTTGAGTTTAGCTTGTGGCCTCCCTCTTCCCTTCCTTTGGGCTTTTGCATTGCCGACTTTGTGCGCCTTATGTTGTTGGGGAAGTAGGGGACGCCCAGTACTTGAATGATGCTGAATATCCTTAGCATTCTTGGCAGACAGCTCCACAGCTTGAGCTATTTCCCAAGCTTTATCAAACTTGATAGTGGATTCAGACAACAGTCTATGTTGAATCTGATCATCATTGATAGCGCACACCAAGCAATCACGTAACATGTCACTGAGAGTCTCCCCATAGTCACAGTGTTGCACAAGGTGACGTGGTGCTGCAGTGAACTGAGAAATGGTTGCCTCACTTTCGAGTTAAACTTATTCTCTCCACTATGACAGATGGCTTTGGGCTGACATGATTCTTAGTGATTGAAACTAACTTTTCAAATGTCTTCTCACCTGGCTTGTCCGGCACCACTAAGCTAGCGATCAGCGTGAATGTTGTCGGCCCACAAACATTCAATAGCACAGCTTGCTTTTTACCATGTGTTTTCATTAATTTTGCTTCGAAAAACTGTGTCATATGGTCTACATAGACCCGCAGCCGCCACGTCTCCTACTCAGGCTGAAACTCTCCAATGTTACCGAAGGTATTCATTCCATTCTCGTCGCCAATTGTTGTAACCAGGCCAAAACATACACCTGGGAGTTGAAACACTGTTTAATTCTTACGTGTCACACTGGACGGTAGCCAAGTTCCAACACACAACTCGGCTCCTGAAGTTCCAACAAGAGAGGGCGCTATGACAGTTTAAGCGGTATCAAAGATACTACAATATTAAAGCCACCCTTGGAAGTAAATGCCAGTTATCGCCGCGTCTTATCCTGTTTTTGGATTAAAAAAAGGAAACAAAGCCAAACCATGGAAAGACACTTTACATAATCCATTCGGCATGGGTGAATCTGATATGTGTGAGATGGAAAAATTGTTTCGCAGGGAAAACAGATCGCATCTCGCATGAAAAATCAATTCAGGATATGCGCATATTCTGGGCTAGAATTGTGTATTCGTCTGCTCTTCAATATTTTTTTTTGTAGATTTTCTAATTTTGTTTTCTTTTAATGGAGTCTGTATTTCAACGATTATCTTACTCAATCGATGTACAAGCCCTCTCAGGTGACTTTTTTAACAGTGTTTTGTTTTGCTCGTTCATCTGGCCTCTTGCGTGTCCTATTTCTTCGCTGTTATTTCGTTTCTTTCTTCCAAAGCTTGTTCCGTGAATTGGCAGACAGGAAGTCGCTCGTACACGTTTTTCATCTTCGTCATGATCTTGGTGCTACCTCTGTCCATCATTGTCTTCTCGTACAGCCAAGTACTTGTGACTGTCAAGAAGGTAATGCAGTGGCGTAAATCTCTGCCGTTGACGGGGAATGGGGGATGACTTAATTAAAACAAAATTGTGTGGCTGTGTCAATTCGTGAAGCGAGGGATGGGGTGGAGGGGGGAATTGGTGCCGTTCATGACAGAATGTAGAGCTTCTGTGTAATTTTTCTCCGTTTTTTAGCACTGTTGAACGTATTTGGATGTTGTGAAGTTCCATTCCAGAAGTACCTCAAATCTTCCTGAAAGGGGGGGGGGAATAGCCCAGCCCCCTGGTTAAATGTGTGTGGGCGGAGGAGTATACACTCTCCCCCCCAGGCTTTACTGCTCAGAGATAACACATTTGCTTACAGTCCAGTGCGTAAGTACTTGAGGTTGTTATTACTTGGCATTATTGACAAAAGTGTGTAATAACACAACCTTGTGGATGGAAATTGCTTTTGCCGGTAAGTGGTCCTTCAAAAACAAAACCAGGAAGTCCAGATTTAGAATATTTCTTGCTTTGATATGAGTTAAATTTCCAAATAAATCTGTGATCTTAAAGTGTTCCTGTCGATTTCACAAGTGCTGCACCATTGATATACATTGGCATACACTGATTTACCTAAAGGTTTTCAGCTATTTGATATAAAACATCGTTATGGAAATTACAAACATGGTTTATATAAGAAAAGGACAAATTTTGCTGATATAAGAAAAAGACAAAATTTGTTGATATAAGAAAAAGACAAATTTTATCGGAGGGGTAAAATTAGTGGTAATATTATCCAATGAAAATAAAGAATTTCTGATCTTGCGCCCCGCCCTAAAAAAATCCCCTTACACTGAATGATGTTGATGTTATGGCGTCACGTAAAGAACAACCTTGCCACGCGTCTCCATGCAACACGTTCAACTTTCGCCTTTTGTTGTGTAGACTTGAGTCGGCAATTGCAGATTTTGAAGTTTCTGAGGCGATTTTGTAGCCGATGCTTGGGATTGCTGTATATTTCAGCCGAGGTGCTTCCAGTATTCCAAACTCTTCGTGGAGCGTTTTCTCGTAATCATCGGCTGTAAAATGGTCACTGCTCGTTTGCCCTGGTCAAGCGCACTTTTTCTGTCCAGATTTTCTGTAATGCCATGTCTTTGGGGAACCTGTGCAGGCGTACACCGTCCTTTGGTGTATTGCTGCATCCTGCAATTATACATCTAGTCGGCATTGTTGCTTGCCATGGCCAAATTACAAGGATTTTTTTGGCACGATACCTCGGCAAGAATTCAGTCAGTCCACACGTAACGCCGGGTCAGTGACGCCTACTTTGAAAATCGGATTCTTTACGTGACGTCATTGTATGATGCATTACATCATTCTTTCAAGGTTTTCGATGGGGAAAGTGGGGGGCACGAAAAATGCTGAAAAAATCGTCAAAATCAGCCAAACCGATGGAAATAAACGAAAACGGACACAGTTCTTGTTTTTGTATTCAATACAGGTTTATTTAACACAGTAATGGTTCTGAATAGCAGAAAACCTTTACGTCTCCTCGCCTTATTATCGGATGCTGTTGGTTTATGCTACTCTTCAAAAATACATCGTTCCTATCAACGTCATTTGTTCTGAACACTATTTAGTTCCATGCTTCTTTTACGTGAAGATCAAATTAGACCAAACCAACAAAAATTGTTACTAATGACTATGAGGAAACTACTTCTCCCGGTGCCTGGGAAAAAATGATGTTGCATTTCTATGTACAAATGACTATTTCCTCGTTTTTTCCCTTGTTACTCCACAGATGGCCAAGTGCCAGGTTGGCAACCGGCGGTTCAGGCGAGCGGACAAGAAAGTTACCATCATGGTCGTGGTGATGATGATCACATTCATGGTATCCTGGAGTCCTTATGCTATCCTGGCGCTGTACTCTGCGTTTGGTAACAGTGCATACCTTCCGCCACTAGTCACCACTTTACCCGCCATGTTCGCCAAAGCATCAACTGCCTACAATCCGGTTATTTATTTTCTTCTCCACGACAAGGTACATCTACATCACGATTTTTACTGCACGACCCTCATCCCATTGTCTCAGCACCATGTGTTCGCCGCTACTCCTAAAGAACGTATCTCTTTTCTTTTTACCACCGTCCTCAATGGGGAGCTGATGAGGGCTGGTGTCTTTCATAAAATTTTGTCCAAGTATTGATCTCAAGAAGCTTACGGGGAGCCTAAGATGCCATTTCAATTTATGCACGTCATCCTGAACGCGGTGCCATGTTTGTTCAGGAAAACGCTACGAGTGAAGATTATATACGCACCTGGCTTTTATCAGCGTGCTTCGGGATTTCTTCGAGGTCCTTTTTAAGTTTTGAAAACTCAACTTAGAACCGTTGGTTTTAAAGATACCTAATCTCAAGCTGCCTCTTGGCAGTGCGTTTATACCACACAGAACTATTTTTTAAAGGTTCCATGCGATAAGTTTTTCGTCGACATTGTTTTTCAACTTTATACTCTTTTCCAATTTTCAGTGTAATGGGGGTAAAATTGATTGAACACTGCATTTTTAACCGTTTACAAATTATTTACGTTTTACGGACAAATTGTTGCTATGATGTCATAGGGGAAGATACTGTTGAGTTTGAATGTTTGAAAGCATTTCCTGAGAAAGGGTTGTTCGTTTATTTTTTGGGAGGTACTTACACAACAGTGCATCACCAAAGAAAAGGAAGTTTAGGACAGCGAAGTATGAAAATCCAGCAATTCTTTTTTTCACAAATCAGCGAAATGTTGAGGTTTTCTCTGTGGAATGACATCACATTTATTTCACACATATGGGAAATCGCATCAGATAAACAAGCAAAGAGGCACCGCACTAACAGTAACTTTTTAAATAGCTAAAAAAATAAGTTAATTGAACAAGGTGTATTTTCAAGAGGAGTGGTAAACAAAATTGTATTGCCTGGAATCGTAACGTAAACATCGCATATATCTTGAATAATGACATCAATACTGGCGTCGAAACATTAAACTCTCCTGTTACAAATTTTCACATCAATGTCATTTCGACTAGTTGAGTAGCGTATCCCTACCTATTTGTTACAGTTCAGGGAAGCTCTCTGCTACTTACTAACCTGCAGGAGGTTTGAAAGAAACCTTGCGATCGGCCCCACAACCAACCCGTGTAAGAACAATGCCATCCTACCGAGCACACTGAGGGCAAAACTGGGATTCCCTTTACGAGCCAAGTCTAAAGGCGGGGAAGAGAAGCTGCAAGCGGTAGGAAGCGTGCGTGCATCCCTTCATCCTCCTGGAGCAACGGTATAAGAGATTAGGACACAAGTCTCTGCAAGATTGGACACTGATATTGTTAGACTGCAGTGGCAAGAAACAAAATTACTGCAAATGCGAAGCTGGTTGTCAGGGCCCCAAAGGAGTTGCTGAGCAAAAAATATAGATTAAAAGAAAAAAATGGTAATCAGTCACACGGAGCACACTCAGATCATTGCTCGAGCTCCGTGAAATTAACCCTACAGGCATTAGCCTTTTGGATCGAGTGCGGGGCCGCTCGTTCTTGACACGGGTTTCTTGTTCTCGCACTCGAACAGCGGGAACACGACCCAAGAACACTATTCTCGGAACAGGATCACACACCACCTGTAGGGCAATCTGCCGTCCTTTATAGTAAGCTAAATCACTCTCATGGTCATCAACTCTATCCACACAGGAATGAACTTGTGCCAAGTAACTAGCTTAGCTTAGTAGGTTGTAGTAGGTTTAATCTGAAACTAATGACATTATGGAACAATATTGTGTATAAACATATATGTCATCATGACAATTAACATCACGTGTTCAACATAAGCATATAACATACATGTACATGTAATTATGAACCAATCGAGGTCTGACATGTCCAACAGAAATCGTGATAATTATCAGAAATGTGATGCAATAATATCCCTCATTGTAAATGCAAGATACAGAATAACATAGACGTAATTATAGAGACCAACGCCCCAAGAAGTCATGAACCAAAGACACTCACGACACTGCTGAGCACAGGCTAAAACCAACAGCAAAATAGCATAAATGACGCTGATAAACTCCCAAAATCACCACTTAAAATGGCATTAAAAGAAGCAAACTTTAGTTCTTTTAGTCTCCAAACATTTCCAAACATGTCACAAATAGGCCTATCTTGCAAACGGCCCTACAATTTACAAAGTCTGCGAGCTGTGCAGTACCCGGGCCTCATATGTACGTACAAAACTAGTGTAAATATAGTGTGGCGACCAGACTTGGACCACGTGGGTGAGGCGAGGACTATTGACCTCTCACGTATTTTAGTATAGGTTCAACACAGAATAATGTCCAGCCTAATTTGGAGCGGAAAGGCCCGCTTTGCACCACCACTTCGTCAGGTTTTAGCACGAACACACGGAAAAACGCGCGGGATCTTGGTGATCAGCTGAAAAAATAACGAGATGGCCGACAAACTATTTTTGTATAAATTAACATCAATAATTTTTCACAACACACAAACGAATCCTCCCTTTTAAAGAGGAAAAAACGCAGCCTAGAATTACAAAGACTAATCCTTGAAACGTTACATAGACGCAGTCATGTTGCATGTTGCTTGTCACTCATAGCCCACGATAACCAATTGTATGTGTTCGGCGTTCAAGCGGTTGACCCACGAACAATAATTTGTGCAGTTCACGAACATACGAGAGCACGCCGCTCAGCCTTTGAAGCACAGCGGACACAATAGCAGGGCACTATTTGAAGTGGGTAAATTTGGAAGAAAGAGAAGATTTTACCAAAATAAAATAGCGCCCTCTTGTTGGGTCCACCATGCCTTAATTAGGCTAATTCTTAACTGTGCAGCGCCCTCTACACTGTCAAAGGTCGTTGTTAACCAGTTCGGTATTCCAACAGTGGGTGTCCAAATTGAAAACCGACCGAGGTCATGGGACCAGCAATACACGATATCTACCCGATCAACACAGCCATACGCCGACTCATGCGTGCTTTTTCTCTAAAGACCCTCCCTTGTTGAAATACTGAACTGGCTGGAGGGGAGGGCGGGGGTATTATTTATTTCTTATGTAGGCATAAAAGCATCTGCCATTGTTGCGTAACTTGGGTTGGCTATACCCCTATTGTAACACCTCACCCACAGAGTCTGTGTCTTGATTGGCCGAAAGTATGTCATGTGACACTTGCTACTTTTACCTTTTTTGTACCACCACTTCAAAAGGACTAGCACATGCAGCCTCGCTTTGAAAAAGAACTATACCAGTAGCAACGAAGAACTGCATCTGTAGTAACAAAACCGTGAATAGTAACCAGGCGTGTATTTCGGCTCGTGGCGTAAACCTGTGAGTGAAGTGTTATAAAAGGAAAGAAAACTTCTCTGTCTCTTGATCTCATGGATCGGTGATCCATGAAGCATTCTAGTTTCCCTAAGTATGCTTCGCCTCGGAAAATATAATCCTCCATGGATCACCTCGGGAGGCAAGTTTACTACACCACTCGAAGCACTCAATATTTGTATATTATTAAAGGAGAAGTATTTCAAGATCCCTGCGTAATATGCTGCTTTTTTAATGAAAATTTAATGTCAGTCCGGTATAAATCGGGGCTGGTGAGTGGGGATGGGGCAGGGGAATGACCATAATCCTCACATTGCCCGATTGCGGACACTTTAGGGTCTGGACGCAATGCGCCTTATTACACTAAGAGATGTTAATGAAAGCGATGTATATGACTGGATTCATATCCCTCAAAAATTACACTCAGCCGATACGTTTAAAGCTTTTGAAGTGTTTGTTTTGCGACTAGAAATTTTCAAAATTGTCACAGAGTCGCCGGGGGGGGGGTTGATTTAATTGCTATTCCCCCACCAGAAAGTTGGGGTTGATGTCCTTGCTGTACTCCTGGGAATTATGCTCCTGTAATCATCAGCCTAATGCAGTTGGGATATGCGACTTCGGTGTGTCTCATCAGACTTGGTGAGGCCGTTCAAACGCATAAGCGGCATATATCACGAGTGTAATTGTAGTTTGATTCCCAACATGACAATTACGTAATTTCCCCCCTTGACTTCTTCATCTCAACTCTTGCCGACAGCAGCACTGCTTTTGCCGACAAAACTATGGGAGGTGACCCCCGGCCCCCCTTACACATACACCCTGTAACGACGCCCGTGTTCAAAAGTATCACTATTCACAATTTTGAAGGGTGTGCTGCCTACCCTAGTGATAGTCACGATCCAAAATATGTGTGCGCGTGAAACTGAGCCTCAGTTCCTGCAATATCCCTCGCTGTGCCCACTGGGGGCCTGCACCGTTGCAGATCTCGCCCAAAATAATGAGATGCAGGAGTTTGGATCACCGTCCAACAAGTAGCTCGAGGTAGGAAGTTTTCAACTCACAAAATGTATTTGTCGTCCGTAGTTTTTCATTCTTAAAAACCGCAGCTTGTGTAAATAATTATGTCAAAATGTTTCGAAAATACAGCCTGTAAACACGGGGGGAAAATAAATCAAAATTGAAGTAAAATGATATAATTCACACAGGCAAATTCAATCGTAGCTACGTGTCTAAATTCCAGGACTTTCATGTTGTGAAATTAGAGTTTCACTTCATCTAATACTGAGGTCAAAAACATGCATGCGAACATTAGTAAATGCTATTAACACGTAAACAGTGTCATTTTTAGGTACAAAAACGTCTCACCCCAAAAGGTGTGCATAGTATAGATATATTCAGTTCCGGGGACTTTTGTTTTTCTGCAGACTTGATGTAAAATTGTGTATGACTGAAGAAGATGCCCGGGTAACCGTAACGGAAGATATACCTGGGAATCGCAGTCGCAAGAAAGGTTGCTCAAAGCCTCACCAAAAGCTCCATATGAAAGTAGCGGAATTTGTTTTTCGAAGATTAAGAATACCTGAAGGAATGATCTATCACTCTTATCGCAGTGTAGAAACTCTACTCACTCACTTATCTAGTCACATTCTCCAACAAATGGACATCGGAAATGTAACAGCCACTGTATTGCTAGACCTATCTTCAGCATTTGATACAGTTGAGCACACGATACTGATAAGTCGCTTGTCATCACTTGGCATTAGTGGATCTACGCTGAAATGGTTCACGTCGTTCCTAAGTGACCTTTCACAATCAGTCGGCATTAAAGATGCTCAATCCGAATCAGTCCCAGTCGTCTGTGGTGTTCCGCAGGGGTCGGTTTATGGGCCACTACTCTTCTCCGAAAACACCAATCCACTTGGACAGATAATTCAGCAATATGGTATTAACTATCATTGTTAAGCAGATGATATTCAGCTATTCCTATCGTTCTGCCCAAAACCATCGATTGTAGCCATGTTGGTAGTTGCCATGGAAAAACGTGAGTCTTGTGTTGATCACATTAAAAGATGGATGAGCTTGAACTGTCTCCAGCTGACTGACGAAAAGTCAGCTAGCGTTCATGGTGTTTGGCAATAAATGTAACCTCGCTAGACTATATATTGCATCTGCAGTACAAGTTGGTTCTACTTCACATCCCTGCTTCTCCAACAGCTCGTATTCTTGGAGTCATTTTCGACATATAACCTTCAATGCACACATTAAAGTCACTTCATTGGTTACCTGTACGGAATCGGACTACTTTCAAAGTCCACCTAACTTACAACATTCTTAATGGGACTGCACCTTCATACCTCACTGGTGCACTACCTCGATACAATCCAGCCCGGCATCACAGTTTGTCTCACTTGTCGTCCCTCGTGTGCAACGCTCGTGGGGATCTCGGGCTATACAGCATTCTGCAGCAACACTATGGAACAGTTTGCCGGCACATTTGCGCTCGGCTTCTTCCTTGGACACTTCAAAGAAACATCTGAAGACTCACTTATTTGTTAACTGATTGCTATAAGACCTTTGCATTGAATTTCTAATTGAAAGTTTGAGCCTTTTAATGAGATTGTTGGCACCTTACAGTGGCTCAGATAAAGTCAAACTGTGAAATTCTTAATAGGCGTACAATATCCATTGTTTGAAGCCAGTTGATTGGAGAGGCTAGCTATAAGATATTGCTTAGCAAGTACTTGTATTCAGCAGTAGTTAGGCAAAAAAGCAGTCACAGGCAGTGAACATTGCAGGATATTTAAGCCAGTTTTGCAAGGCAAATGTTTTTTCTCTGCCTGGCAAGTTTCTTCAGTATCCAGTATCACTGGTGTAGCGATAGCAATCTCAATGACTTGATGACTCAAAGATAAATTTAAAAGTGAATATGTTGCATTTTCAGTGAACTTCGAGCATATTTTTAGCATAAGTGTTTTACCCTAAGTCCAGTTTGGTTGACTTTAGACACTGTAATTTGTGTTAGAAGCACCAATGTTATTAAATTCCTCGTGGAATAAGAATCTATTTGAAGTATGTGCAACACCAGTGTCTTAGTTCATGTTAGTTTTGTATAGGCGAATGCATAGATTTGTAGAAAGAATTTGAGATTTTTATAAGTTATTATTAGTATTTTTTAGTGTAAATGTGCCCTTTTTGATTCTTAAATGTTGTATCGGTTTTTTGATCTTTTTATATGCCATGAAATGGAGTATCTGCTTCATTGGTTTTGGTCTTAGGTTATCATGTTAATGTAATTGTTTTATTATTGGTATTAACTTAGTAACAAAATTATAGAAAGCTTTTTTATGTGATTACATTATTTTTGTTACTGGAAAGCGTCCTGAACATTTAGGATGGATTTGGCGCTATAAAGGATTATTTATTTATTGTTATTATTAATACCTCTCAGTTTTCAAGTCTACAGTTATGAACATCGAATCGTTTATATAAGGCTGAAGTTTTGAGTAATTCTGTTTTTAGTTAGGACATTAAATAAATGTCTCCCCATAGCTCATAGGCAAGCGACGAAGCCACCTCGAAGCCGTGTATTGAAAAATAGCCCTAGGCTTTCAACCACAAGGTGCAGCACCGTATCTCTATTAAAGTTGTACTTGTTTTAAAAAAAAAAAACTTCGTGAATCATTTACAGGAGCCCGCGGAAAGTAACTCCCCTTAATGGATTTGGGATGAAGGCCAGCATCGGATAACCTGTCTTTGCCACAGATGTTTCATTAATATCAAAATGTTTTATGAAGATGGAAGCTTTATTGGAACAAAGCAACCAAAATATTAACGTGCTTGAGCGCAATTCCTTCGGATTGCATCAATTTATTATCATCCTCGTCGTTCTGTCGAAAACAGGTGCTCATTTGATTAGAGATGAAACGTGGGTTTATACGAATGCTAAAAGTCTCCAAGGCCCTGCACATGCATAATAAATTGCAAGTAAGATGCATACGGGAGAGATTTTACATATAATGCAACTTTCCTTTTAACACCGATGTTTATTGACGAAGTATTATCTTGGAAGTCGTTTCGAATGCATGAAAAGATTTCTGCTCGTCTCTGGCGACCCCCAATACTGTTGGATTGTAATCGTATGGCTTGTGAAGCATCATTGTATGTATTGTATTTATGGAGGACTTAACATTGTATTCACAACGAATTGTAAGGAAAATCTTTGGGAAAGAAACTGTTTGTGGTTCGAGGAAACTGTTGAACTTTATTGTTGGATGTTAGACAAACAGACGAGCCGGTGAAATTTTTGTCTGAACAAACTGCTTCTCTGGCCAAGTGCGACAGGTCGTATTAGTTTGTATACGCAAGTTCTAGTAAAGAAGACCTTGAACAACGCACTGCAGTTGCAACTTTGAAACACTCTCTTTATTGTGTATCATTTCTGCCAATGATATATGCTAAGTACTAAGTATTTTTCTGTACTTGGGTCATAAATACGACAGTTTAATTAAAGTGAAAGTTTCATTTTATTTTCATTTTACTCATTTTTTACATTGCGTAACTCTTCTGGCCTTATCAGAAGTGATAGCAAATTCGATTTTTGCAAGTCCAAGTCAAGTCACAAGTGAATTTTCGCAAGTTTAAGTCAAGTCACAAGTCACTTGGTCCACTCACAAGTCAAGTCACAAGTCACTTGATCACAGGTCAATTCAAGTCAAGTCACAAGTCAATTTGGTCCAAGCACAAGTCGCAAGTCCTTTTGTCCAAGTACAAATCAAGTTACGTTATGTGTGATTTTAAGCCACAGCCAAGTGATTCAGACGTGACCTTGGAGAGACAAGACCGAAGTAGAAGTCGCGAGCCGAAGTCTTAAGCGCCTTTCCATATGTCCGTCAACACTTGCGCCAAGCGTAGCGAATCCGTCAAAATCGCCGCCGGAGCGATTTTGACGGCCGAACGCAACGCACACGTGTGTTATGTTAATGAAGTCGATTTCTGTGTCCGTGAAAGTGAAATGCGTAAACGCATCGTGTACATACTTAAGGAAAGGCGCCTTTACGCTGATTATTTTAAGAACCCAAAGCTTGAGTTGATAAGCTTAATTTAAAACTTCTATGGGTTCGATGAAGTAATTTTACGACTTATGATGGTAACAAGTCATAATGTGCAAGTTCAACAGTAGCGATTCGAGTTCGACTCAAGCCCCAGTCAAGTGACTCTAGTCTACACCTCTGGGCCTTATCTACAAGGTGGGCTTACAGTATAATCCACGCTGAGAGTTTATAACCGAGCGTTTTAAATCGAGCAGCATGTACTAACATCAAAAATCAGATACATGAATAGTTAATGACATCCCTTGGGGATGAGCTTTTTAAAAGGAGCTAGTCTGTGGCTTCTACTGTTACAAAACGTTACATTTACATGTAACTCGAAGATTTCGATGTCTGTATTTTTTAAAACTTGGAACGGAGAGTTAAACACGTTGATGGCGTCCGGGCAAGGGCAGGGTGTTACAACCTCGACTCCCCTCCCAGGTGACTCTGAATAGGACACTACATTGTAACATTTTGACTCTTTAATCTAATTTTAATAAATCGGAACATTAAATGCAGAGATGATGCCAAATATAGGACAGAGTTTCAATCGAAATTATGTATTTGGTATGAAACAAACGGCCTCAAAGGCTTGCTTTAATCGCATAATTTCCAATCTTCACCTATAGGACTGAGGAAAATTAATCTGCCAATCCGCGGAAAGAAGTGCAACAAAATACAAAGCAAAGTAAGGCCGTGTCCGGAACGGGCTTCCAGAGCTACGGCTAGGTCTATGTCTACGCGTCTCCACGCATTTCTAATGGAGTGAAGACCTATACCTAGTTCTAGACAAGAGATTTGGATGCAGCCTTAGTCCTGTTAGGGTCACATGTTGTGCCAAACTATTTGGGGAAATCGTCCGGTGATGTTTGATTTAAAATTTAAAAATGGAACACTCTCCCAAAATCTTGAATGGGCTTAGTCAAATTTGATTGGCAGACAAGCCAATGAGGTCACACGATATAATCTTATCCATTCCAGAATATGTCTCCAGCACTGGACTACTTGAGTTCAAAATTCCATCAGCTCCAGTTTCTTCTGGAGGCAAAATGTATTCATTCAGTTCCGGCTGAAGTAGCAAAATTTATTCATGAGCTGAGATCTGAAACGCTTCTGTGTGGGCTCCAGCGCTTTTTGGTAATACTAAAATATAATGCTGACTACATAAAAGAGGAGAATGGAATGGAAAATGAAATAATCCAAATCAACCACACGCTAAAATGGGCTACAATTTACAATACATATTAAGTTGGTTCTGAAGTGATAAACAATGAAAAGTGCACACGATGTGGATGCAAGCCAAGGTACTAATGATTCTCTACGCAGCTGACAGGAAGAAGAGGCATTTTTAGCAGAAGCTGCAATGGATTGTTAAATTCAAAGTAATAATGTTTTGAATGCATAACGTCAGTTCGCATGCCAGTCTTTGTTTCGTTGCTTTGGTGGTGTCCAAATTACTTGGCAACAGCTTTAAATAAGACGTATACCACTGGGAAATGTAAAAAGCCGTTCGTTGACGGTTTCCACATAGGTACACGTGCGATTTATATGTGGGCCATATGCTGAACAAAGAAAATGTTTGCTGCCACCATGAGTCGAACTTCATCCTTGGTCCATTGATAGTAGCATATTGCAGGAAACACAAACTGTAAGAACGAGGTATTGGACTGCAGAGAAGCACTTGCACATATGAAGCACCACTTAATAAAATTTATGGTTAAAAATTTGTATTCAAGAAGGCAGAACTGCGGCGGCTACCTAACGATTCCGCGTTGTTCCTACGCCGGCAATTAAAATGGAAATGATTGTAATTCAGCAATTTGTATGCGCTCGTAGGGACCACAACCCACAACTAGTACTGGTGGTCATTCTTGGCATCTTGCATTGGATCAGGTTTAATATTTTGTGATTTCGTACTCTAGCAATACAAACACAATTTGTAAGCCATCAGATGTAGATTTTATACGGTTTTCAAGTTTATTGCACAAAGAGCCGCACGCACTTTGCAATCTAGGCCTATTTACTGATGAGAAAAATCAAATAAAACAAAACCTTAAATTTAAATGTTACCAAACCAATGAATGAAACGTTCAAATAAAACGAGGAGAGAGGCTACGACAGATTGCATTTAAGATGAAAATAATACTTTAAATTCTGAATTGTTTACATGCAGTTCGTTTGCCGCAATGCTCAACCCTTCAAAATAGAGTCATTGGCAAACAAAAATTCATTATAAACTGCGGTTTACAATATCTGCATTGCGTGTACTATCATCAAAAGTTCTAGATCTGCATTAAACAACAACTGTTTTCCTCCAGTAGGGAAAGAGTTTGGAGTCAACTTTAGACCACCAAAATGATAACATTCACAAGGTGGCATCAACAAAACCTATGGAAAACGCGTTCTTGTGCTCGCTTGATATTCAGGGGATGATCGGTGAACATGTCGCCTTGAGACAAAAGGCCGTGCCTGCCTTCGAAGGAAAGCTTTGAAATCCAATCATAGAATGTATTCCCTGTCGGTATGATGACGGCATGTCATGCTGTGTTCAACAGGATTGTACTCAAAAGATCCGTGGAGACATTCGTCAAAACAAAGCAGTGTTTAACATAATCCAGTTTTTATCCTCTTCATGGCCGACGCGTCGGCCATCGCAACGGTGCTCACGCTCCTCCCTGGAGCGACACATTTGTATGACATTTGGCATGTATGGAGAACACACTCATTAGTTTTGGTGAAATTGACGCGAGGTGTTACTAAATCACACATTTCTTCACTGTGAGTAAGCATTTCTCCCTTGCGCGTGATCGTGGTAAAAGTTAACATGCTATATAATGCACCCAATCAGAATTTTTACAGTTTTTAAGACAAGGTTTTTAAAGATCTGTGTTCAGATTTTATAAAAATGTGTTCGTATCGACATAGGGGGGGGGTTGAAGAGAAGGAATTTTGTATGGGATTGTAATACTGGGGAATATAACAGGTCCCACCCTCCGCGCGCTTCAGCGACTCAGTGGGAAACTAAAGAACCAATCAGGCCCAAAAGGATTAGAATTCTGTCTCATTTTACAAAGTTGTATTCGCATACTTGTCTCAAGTAAATGAAAAAAAGTTTATGAAAAACCTGGGGTACCCAGCACATGATAACATTCCTAGAAGCGGTGCCCGGGAATATAATGACGCCTCTGACTCGATGGTGGCTCTACGTTATTTTTCTTGCACCTGACTACTATCACTCACTTTGTCGAGCCATCATTCAAATCTAATCTAACAATTGTCAATGGAGATTAATCACAATGGCTGCCAGGACCTGAATTGTGACGCCATTCTCCGTTTAGGTTCTTCGGTACCTAAACGGCATTTTTTTTCTGGCTATTCCAGCATTAGACATCAGGAATTTTACTATATGTTTCGAGCATGTTTGAGGAAAAGTGTGCAAGGTAAGTTGAAATCCCAAACACCAGAAAGAAGAAAATTAGGCCTATACATATTCCCATTAAAAGCACTGCGCTAAAGTATGGTGCGATATGCGTTCTATTATGGAAGAAACAATCATAAGAAATCGTTTAACGTAGTTCGAAAAAGGATTGTCTTAGTTCTATTAAACTGTGTAAAGAATAATGCTTGGACTGAGATTGCAAATAATGATTATTTTGCCTCTTTTGCCCTGTATAAGGCTACTGCTGGCCGCAAATCTCTCTAAAATTGACACACGTCAAGGGCAAGTGAAAGTGTATCCGGTAAGAGCCCAAAACACTAACTTCTTGACGCTTTCCGAAGAATTTAAAAATTCCTTATGGCTTGGGATTGAACGATGAACACGTGACCCTATGAATTTACATCTATATATACGAATAAGAGTGTAATATGAAAAAATCCCAAACCGCCCTCTACCGGTTACCTGTGCACAATCCAATGATGTCATGTACCTAGTCAAGCATTATCCCGCCTAATTAAGAACTGCCGAATACAACTATCATAGGGGAGACGGATACACACCTCTTCAGATAACATCAAAATACACATTCAAAAGTAATGTTGAACAGAAATTCACGAGTCAAATAAGCCTGATTTGGGAGGGCTTTATTATTTTGGAGGGGTGTTGTTAACAGCTGAGGTGCAGCGTGCCCGTCCCGGGCAAGTGGTCGATAAACCGTCAAAGGTGAACGAACAGACGTACAATATACATTTAAATCATGAAGGATCTACCGCGCGCCCGCTGAATCTGATGCAAATCTATAAATGAGAATCCTCAGGTCAAACAAGCAGACACTTTTTCCTTGTCGCCGATTGAAACAGTTATTTGCACTGCTGCGCCTTTAGCCGACCATTCTGGGCGGGTTGCCTGTTTCAAGTTGGTTATCTGTCCGTGACACGCACCGGTCATGAATACCACATTGCAAAGTGGTGTCTTGAGCCCGACTGAGCCCAGCGGCACCTACGACGGAATTCCCCAGGCTGTCTTCGATGTCACCTCGGTCTACCTGGGTCTTCTCACCTTCTTTGGTATCTTTAACAACGGGCTGGTTCTCGTCTTGTATACCCGGTACAAGACCCTGCGGAATCCTGTCAATCTCTTCTTGATAAATATCAGCGTCGGCGACCTGAGCGTGTCGGTGCTCGGAAGTCCCTTCACGTTCGCCGCTAATGTTGCCCGGAGGTGGATATTTAGCGCCGGGGGCTGTACCTGGTACGCCTTCATCGTCACGGTTTGTGGTAAGTTTAATGATAATTTTGATTTCCACTTGACACCATCTACCCTCTTTCTGCCCCTTTGTTTAGCATGTCTATAACAAAAAGACCACTAGAGTGCCCATCAGGTTGGTCACTTCATCATATCTCAGCAACCGACCAAGTTAGTGATTATCAATAGAAATACAATTCAGTGGACATCATCTTTTGATCCTGGTCATTGTGATTAGTCTACCAGGTGAACGTACAAACTGAAGTGTCAGTTTCTATCACTATTTTGCAGGTAGTCTTGAATCATTTATTATTTATTCTTATATTGAATGAAGGTGTAAAAAAATCAATTATCTTATTTCAAATGAATGAATGAGTTTCCAGCAATTGAAATTTTGTTCTATTTGGTTCTTTTTTCGCTTAGGCTGAAAGTAAATTTCCACTGTGTAAAACGAGGAAGTTGGTCAATTTAGTCGATACAGAAAGATAAATGGGTAACAAGACGGATGAAATCGGCGGGAAAGACAGTGCCAGAATTGTATCCAACCATTGTATTTGATTTAGGAAACCCGGAATATATCTTTCATGTATAATTCCTATAAATATATTTGCGAGTGCGATTATACGTATATTTTTGACTAGCTAGTGTTTGGGTGATTCTCTCTTCCTGCGACATACGTTACCAAAATAATCTTTCGCAGGTTATTAAGGAGAGCTTGCATTGACGTCACAGTTAGGAACTTGAAGCGCAAACGAATTACTGAGCGCGACTCTTACTTCGTTTTATTAGTCTAGATTTGTTCGGATGGGTAAGCTTTTTTGAAATTTTTCTAACAACGGCGCTTCGTGGTTTAATAATGGGTTACTTTGTCGATGTTATTTTGCGTGCAAATGACCAAGACGTTGCTGTGACCTGCAACGTCCGGTTGTTGACAGGCGGACCATACACGGTGTTTCCCATTTGGCAGTATAATGCATCGGCTTCGTACACACTGACTAATCAAACGGCAAGAGCAAAAACTGCAGTTCAGCCACGAGCTTCTCTTACGATTGGAACAGCGGCGGATTGGGTCTGTCTCGTTTCCCATCAGTGAGCGTTCATTACGAGGCTTGCCTCTCGGTAGGGAAGACGCTAGTGGCGGACAGCTCAGCATGAACGTTACGAGCACTACCGTCGGAAACTACCCGCCGGTGCCCCTCGCCGCCTTCGATGTTACCGGGGTCTATCTGGGTTTTCTCACCTTGTTCGGTGTCTTCAACAACGCCCTCGTGCTTGTGCTGTACGCTCGGTATACGACGTTACGAAATCCCATCAACGTGTTTCTTGTGAACATCTGTGTGGCCGATTTGAGTGTGGCGGTGTTCGGTACGCCTCTGACGTTCGTAGCCAATGTTGCAAGGCGATGGATTTTTGGTGCAGGTGGCTGTACGTGGTATGCATTCATCGTAACAACATGCGGTGAGTTTGAACAGAACGTTGGTATTCTCACAAAGTGGCAAAAACCTGGAAGAGAAATGATTTCCCGATCTGCAGTTTTTTCTACCACTATGGTACATTTGATTCAAAGACCAAGTGGACACAGTTTCAAGGTAAAATGATCGTAAAAAACAAACATTTTACGAAAGCTCGGTGTCTGTGTTCCTCTGTTTTAACAAAAGGACACTTAGTCACCTCGTCAGCCCTGTTGACGAGGTGACTGTTCGTCAAAAGAGAGGCATTATATTCCGCAGGAATCAGGATGCAAGTGGGACTGGCGAACGATGTTGGACATAAATACGTGGTCGAATGTTCTCACAAAGTGACAAAAAGAGTGTACTATGTAACAACAAAACTGAAGACCTCCAGGTTTTGTTCTGACGATGTTATAAAGGTTTTTAGTGAATATCTTTTCAATGAAAATACTATATCTGGAGCTAAGCGTGGATTAGCTTTTTAAAAACCTTGTATTTCATGACTGTACATGACATTTCTCTATCGGCAACAACCAATTAAGTCGACAATGCGTAGTAAAATGAGGATTATCATCCACAGTGTTCTCTTGGAATATCTAGTTTGCAATATTTGATCATAGACGAATCCCTGGAAAGGGCTGTTAGTAAATACATGACAACGGGTGCTATGTTTTATAGGGCACAGATGCACAACAGGATTGTTACATTTCAGTTGTTTGACAAGGGCCTGTTGTGTTCAGAAAGCTGTTAGTTTTTGTATATTGCAAGGTTATTACTGCCATAAAGTACCTATGACGAGTAGAATAGACTTGGCCACAACTTAATACCTTGGTCGTATTGATTGGGTCTGTTTTTTTACGGTACAGTCGTGTGTTTCCTACAAGTGGCTGCTAAGACTATAATTGCACACCAGTGCAAATAAAAAGAATAATTCGCAAAGCGTTAATAAAAATCCCACGAAGCTATCGGGACACCAGAAAACAACTACTAAATACCCGTGTTAGAGTTGTACCCCAGAGTATACTCGGTCGGTACTCGATCATCAGTGCTCGAAAATTAATTGTACTTGGCTCGTACTCGATTCTTTGTTCTCGGCTTTTGGGCGTACTCGACCTTAGGTACTCGGTTCTCGACCCTTGTACTCAAGAAACATTCTTGTACTTCACGTTTTTGTTAATCTTCGTTTCGGGCGCTGGGTGACGAGTGAAGATTGTATTGCTCAACCTTGAACATAACGCCACCTGACACAGCGGTTTCACAATAGATGAGCCTTTAACACATACAGAATGCTTACCGTTCCCTGGGTACAACTACAAGGAGCCTTTGAGCTAGTCTAGTTTCCGCCTCAGCAGATTTTACTCTAGCAAATGGTAGCGCTGTTATGATCCGAGCTAATGCTCCTTGAGCGTAGCAGCACGTGGACTGACACTGACAGAGGCTTTCTTGCACTTTTTTGTAGATTTTTCATAGTTGACGTTTTCGGCGACTTCTGATATGCAATTTTTTAGGCCAAAAAAGAGTTCTACTTGTGGTTTTCCAACCCACCCTAATTATTCGGCGCAACCCTAAAATCTTTATCGGCAAGTTAGAAAAAATAATTTTAGTTTCAAATGAAAAAAACCCTGTTGTCTTTTCGGTCTTCCTTACACTACACAGTTCACGCACGCAGCTCTACAGCTGTATACGTCGTTAAAACATCGATGCTGCAGTAAGATTTCCAGAGCTCGATCTCTTGTCTATTTTTTCTGTGTTCATGACTTTAATATGAGGTTGTATTGCTCGTAGGCCGTAATTCGAAATGCTTTTGCAGACATTGGATATTTGTCAAAGCAGTCTTCCAAAAGTCCTTGGCATATTAATTATCTGCGACAACCGGGAAGGTTTAAAATCTACCCTTAATGCGTTGTCCGGAAACGAGCGATTCAACGCGTTATTGCACGGAAACGTAGCGACCAAGTCTCATTGTACGAGATTCCTGTCCGAAACTACAAACTACGGACGCATAAATGCCCATCCTTGGTACCGCGTTATTGAATTAATTTATCGTTGAAACAGGGAAGCATACACTGGATAACACTAATTTCAAAAATAAAATTATCCCCCAAACACAACGATAACGCTTTGTGGAACCACGATTTCAATGATAATATATCTCTGAAATGCACACTTCAAAGATAAGGTATCTCTAAAACACGGAATTCAACGATAATGTATTTCGGAAAACCGGAACCAACTGCACAACACCAGGGTATCTTTTATTTTATCACAAAAATACAACAAATCATACAATTAAACTTGATGTATGGAACAATCAACAGTCAACATTGCGTGTAAAGATGCACCTTTTTATAACCGTATTTCCCCGTGACGTTTTGGGGTCACCGGTATGTAATACACAATGAGTGTTTCTGGAATCGGCGAAAAAGCTGCTCGCGGAAACCCATTTTGGGGACATGTTTTCGATGATGAATGAGAAAACTGTGCTATTTATTCGTGTTAATTTTGGAGGATAGTCTTGTCATCTGTTATTTATAGGTTATAGTTGGGGGAAGTGGATTCTTAACCCTGCCTCGTTGCTATTATTGCTTGACTGAAGTGCTTGAATGATGTGAATTCAATATATTTGTATTGCTGGAGCCAATATGCTGAGTAAATATCACAGTAATGTAATGTACCGATGTTGGTAACATATTTAAATCTAATTTTATTCATGTTTGAATCAACATAGCATTCGCTTATGTATATATAAGTCAATTCGGCATTATCTATTAATGTTTAAAACTCGCTGATTCAGTACATTTGATATTTTTAAACATCATACTAACAGCATCATGTTGATAGTTTCAAGTTAAAATGATGGAGCTAACATGATATATCATACAAATATTATACCAAAAACATTTGACATGTTCTTCAAACATTTTATGGATGTTTGAGTTGGCACAACTATTGTCGAACGTCGAATATTGAAATGGGGCCGCATGTTGTCGGTAGGATTGGGCACAAAGAGTTCAGTATTTAGGGGACTGCAAATGTCATAGCATTATGGAACCTTACTTTGAGCTCTTTGAGTATTATGGGAATATGACTTCATAAAAACATGGCTCTAAAGTTTCGAAAAAATCATAAAGATGTCATAAAAATGTTTGTAAAACCATGCCACTACAGTATAAAGAAAACATCATTTAAAAATATGACAACACTGCCATTGAAACATCTTTTCACGCTACTTAAACATTAGAAAGACGTTGTGCCAAAATTATCCCTTAAATGTCATGAAAACGTTTCTATGACTATGTCACCATAAAAATTTTTGTAGTCTATACGTTATTAAAACGTCAATGTGTTTGCTGGGTAGAGATTCAAAATCAATGATGTGTTTTTGCGACAGCAAGACGCGAGAATGCGCTGTTGACGGCGTAAGTGGCTATATACGGACCCAGTGCGGGCGTTTCACAATAGTCCAACTCCAAGATGCAACATGTTGGCCAGTCACAATGAGCGAAAGGTTTCGACCTTTTCCATTCGCGCCTTGCCGGTCGACACGTCCATTGTAGACGGTAAATCCGTCCTCCAGTAAAACTGTCGGGGGGAGGGACAGAATTACCGACAGGTAAAAGCGCCCCACTGGCCAAATCAGTCCCCCTTAAGGTAATTTTGCCCCCCCCCCTCTTTTGCCACACAGAAGTTGTAATTTTCGTGTTGGGTTTACGAATTCAGTCGACATGAAATGCAGTTAGGTCTTTTTAGCCCTTCATCAAGCTGTCAAAATCGGAGGGATGTGAGATGTTAAAATCAACCGAGCTATGTTTCAAATGGGAAAAGGTAGCAGTCCGTGTTCTGCAGACCTCTTACACGCGTAGTAATTCTCAGTCTTGCAGCAGCGCCGCATGGGGATTACACGTACAACGACGGCTCAAATTTCTCATCTGGCATCTTGCCATCTCGTCGAGCCGCAACGCACGAATCATGGTCGAAGGATTGTCCAGGGTAGCACTCCTCATCCAATGGCCGTGCTTTGACTTAACGAGCATTCAAGAAAAAGCACGCTGTCTGTCCAAACGCTGCGCGGGAAAGCAGTTGAAATAAAGTGATTTACAGTCTGGGTCAGACTTGTGGCATCTCACGGGAGACACATTTCCGGGGGGGGATAAGTTTACCGTTTAGTAAGGGGGACAAATTTACCTGGAGGGGGACAAATTTACCCAGGTAAAGCACTTTTACTGGGATGCAATTCGTTAAAAGTGTCCGGGGACATTTACTGGGGGGAACAGTTTTAACGTTTTCTCTTGGCGGCAGACTACATGCATTGTGAAACACCCATATTAACAATGGCACACATGCGACACGTTAGTAATGGCATTCCGCACCGTTTACATGCGCGCTTTCCCATGAGCGTCGAGCTGGATCAAGAGAGGGCGTGATTTTCCTATCAACGGAGGCTCATTTAGTCGGAACTGAACTTAGCTTGTGCACGAACGAGTATGAATGCAAGCGTTACGGTCGCCTCGCACCAACACAATAGGACACTCTCGACCGATATGGCTCTTTTCAACCAATGAGGGGGGTGCTTCTGCTCGAGGCGGATAGGCTTTGATATACCCGTGTCCCACCTCACTGCTATGGGAACGCGCGCGTTGTCGATTTTGTATGGATTTGAGGTAAAATCGAAAACCAAACCAAAAGGTGATATTTCTGCAAACTTTGGCCGCCCACATAAATTGCATGCAAAGGGACAGTGGTCTATAGTGTTTGGTCCCAATCATCGGGTTCGTTCAACCGAGAGTATCCTGAGTGTCTACTAGAAGTGAAGTGGCCGCAATCGCTGGCTAAGGGTTGCAGGCAAGTAATTAAGCTCCAAATTGCCTGCGCGACCAAATCACAATTCGCATGTCCTCAAAGACTAAAATGGTGTGGAAGCCACCATCAGCAGGACTGCAAGTTACTTATGAGAAACCTTAACAAAACAGAAATCTCCCCATGGCTCTATTTAGGTGTCAGTTTTCAAAATAGCGATGGGCTTCCAGACTATAGTGTAGGGACGGCCTTATGCTTGTGGGATGGGAATATCTTCAAAGTCAGTGGTTAATCAAGCAAAAAAGGACAGGAAAAAGAGAGACCAGGAAATCAGCTTAAATAAGTGTGACTCTTGAACGCCCGAGAAACCAAGGCAGCTTATTTACTAATCTGCAACCATTTGAACGAGTGATGTTACATGCAGCCGCCCCATAACTCTTGGACACTGCCCGAGAAGGCTCGGTGGTCGCACAGCTCTCTCGTGGTTGCTCCTTCAAAATCCGGGATTATATTCACAGGCAGTGTGATGACTATATTGTCACCTTGGGTTCAGCGCTAAATTTACGCGCCAAGGAAAGGAGCCACTTTTCGATTTCACTTGATTCTTTGAGTATAGGGTTCTTATCTCCTCTAATGCCATTGCAATTTCCTGTCCACCTTTGTAATCGATTGAGGGAAAATGGACCCCTCAAACACGATTTCACCTTGCACTGAGACGGGCCAGCTGCATCAGGCCTTTTCTTGTAGATAAGATCGGTAATGCCAGTAGGACGAAATTAACGAAAGGATCCATCTGGTTTGTCTGTACTGGACCCAGGGAGTCCACAATAGCAGAAGACAGCCTTCAAATCATCCCCATTATTGGCAGCGAAAACTCTCTTGACAGTGGTAATTGGAGTATACCGCTTCCAGATTCTGATTAAGCTTTGAAGGATGTGAGATTTAAAGTTCATTTTACCATTGAATTCAGGAACAGCTGATTTCGGCGTGTTATTGACGGAGAGCTGTCCTCGTGTCGAACAGGGGCAGCCTCCGTAATAGATGGAGAATGAATATGCAAATCCCCCAGGACGCCTTGAATGAAGAATTTAATTTATAACAGAGTGTCTGTTGTATGCGGCTTACCATTCCTACGGGAATTATGAATGATAGTACCGATATGAACGGTGTTGGGTTACGGTAAGAAATGAAGGAAAGAAATATAGCTACACTACAGTAATTTATGTCATGGAGCTTTGATTAGTCCCGGCTAGTTCTACACCCACACAATAATAAAATGCACACTGAAGTCAATCCATCGGTCCTGTATACGGACCTCTCCAGTGGTAAAAATAACAGTGTCCCTCAGCCGATATTGCGTCGATTGCCAGAAGGTTCAGTTGCCAACGCAATTTGCTGTAGCAAACAAGCAATCGGAAGCGGACAGTTTTCTTTTCTTAGGAAATTTGAAACTCAGTTGTGGGGACGAAAACTGTCCTTGCGACGAATTTGTCACCACAGCTACGGCGCCAGTATGAGGAGGGTATTTTCTCACGCTGCATTTTGGTCAGCAATCTCCTAACGGTTTCCTGGTAACGGTCTCATTCTCCTCAAAGCACGTTCAACAAAACGGCGGAATTTACGCGTCTACATTTCTCATTAGAACAACTAGTAATTTTTCACTTGTTAGACTTTGATACGTTGGTGTTTCCCCAAGTCGTTCTCGGTAACACTGTGAAGGATAGGGAATCATCCCGTCAATGGTGAACGTTCAAGAAATTGGCCATTAGTTTGTAGTTAATAACTCGTCTGTTTTGTGTTATCTCAAGCTTTCATTTGAAGGCAGTGTATATAGGATTTGCAAGGTCTCAAAAACGGGACTGTCGAATTATCTTGAAATATCTTACTGTAAAGTAATTACATAATAGTGTCAGACAATCTGTGAAATCTTAACGCCAGGAATGCTGTCATTTTCAAGAAAAGAGAAATGTTCTGTTATTTTCCAAAGCGCGTCCGTTGGGAAATACAATTCGTGCAAATATCGCAACCGATAACGGGCGCAACAAAAATGTGTGAAGCATTGACCTGCTGGAAGAGTCTATATCAACGGGTAATACAGTAACTGTCAACGCCTTCGGTAAGCCTAAATTAATTAACTAAAGAAATAATACATAATCGTGACTGACAGTCTGAAGGATAATTTCGACTGGCTTAAGATTTAAGTTTGGTAGTTTACCTTAAGTAAATATATCATCTCGCTACCACTCTTTAAGATAATGGTATGGTCCACTGGCCGTTCCTTCGGAGCTCAGAACCGAAGCGTGGCTTCCTCGAACAAAACCTCCAATTTCGAGACATTTAGCTTTCTGTTTTCCAATAACCGTAACTCTCATGCCCAAAATACAAGGAGTTTTACCACATTTGTTTAGTAAGTGTTTTAAATGGGCACTGACGGTGTGTGGACAGTTTTTGACCTACGTATGTACGTGTGGAGAGCGAATAGTGACTGTGTGGTCGATCGTGCACGTGTACATATTCACATGTACATGTACATGGTTGCGCAGTGACTGAGGTGACTGCAGTCACTTTACTGCCCGATGAAACAACGTTTATTCGACAGATTCTCGGCGTTGTATTGTTGAAGAGGAAAACAAACTTGAAGGTAAATTTGCTAACAACTAGTACTACGCGAAGCCATGGAAAAGTGCATTTTTGAAGGCCGTAATCGGTCTGCAGATCGACCTCGCCTGTGCATTAAGGGACGTCCTGTGGCCCATGGATTTTTGCGAAACAAATTACACGGGCTGCGCTTCGAGGGTTAATTAATGTCGATAACAAACCAAAACGCAAGGATTCTATTTCACTAGAGGCAGTGTACAGTATTAGCATTTTCAGCAATTTGTCAAAATTGGCCGATTTGGGGGCCTGTGATTTACTTTGCGTATCATTTCACGAACTGTTTTAATTTGTTGAGATCACGTGTGCTTTGTGAAACATCGATTAAAACGCTGTTCATTTTTAACCCTGATGGTCGTCTTGTTATATTTTGAGTACGTGAAACAGAGACTTAGCCACCGCTATTCTCATGAAGCCCACTACCGCTAACACCTTCACCAGCTCGTTTTCGAGGCCTATGCTTCTGTAATAAGTGGACGCAAAATATTACGACATGCAAATTTCTTTTGACCATCACACGCAGGCCCCAACAGGCTGCCTTGCATGGGATTGCATGTACACTGTGTTGGGAATGTTAACATTTAAGACTTAAAGGTTTTCATGGTGAAAGGAACTAGATTTATAGTAAAGATTGCGGTAACACCATGTATTTATCTCTTCTTTGAGTATGTGTGGTTCTGAGAAGAACCGGGGAATAACTCAACGTTTCGAACAGTGTACTCTGTCCGTCTTCAGGAGACTTCCTGAAGACGGACAGAGTACACTGTTCGAAACGTCGAAATGTAGAAAAAAAATTAGGGGACGTAGGGAGCAGAACTAAAGAAAAATAGCAAACCCCGGTGAATTGCCAGTTGTAAAAGGAGATCGTTTACGGCCGACGAAGAATTGCATTGCGCGCTAGTCTTCACTCGTATACTTAAATTATCGTAGTTATCGCCTTGACTAAAGGCTAATAACCGCATATTTCGCACGTGAAGGCTTCGAATGTGTAAGATAGGGTAATTGAACTAATTTTACTCACGTTCGTCTGAGCTGATCATACATTATTGGATTCATTTCCCCCAGGAACCGAGCAGATTGTGTCGCTGGCTGCGGTGTCAGTCCACCGGTGCTGCCTCGTAGTGCGACCCTTCACAGCTCAGAAGATGACACTGCGTTGGGCCCTGATCTTCATTTCTATGACATGGGCCTACTCCTTGATCGTATCCCTTCCTCCAGCCATGGGATGGAACTCTTATGTCTTGGAAGGAACTGGGACAGGTTGGTGTTTTTTCCTGTGCTATTGCTGCCTTGGCGTTAACTTAACAACACATCAATAACGCTTGAATTATGTGAAATGTTAACCAAGAACGTATTCTGCAGTGTCTACTCCTTTTAAATTTAATTTCACGTCTCTTTTTGTATACTCTTCACCCGAGGACGCTGCAGCTGTTAGTCATTCCAGAAAGACACTGTTCATGGGGAGGGGGTCATTTCAACTTGTGAAGAGAAAATTTGGTCAATGGAGATAATCTGAGAAAACGTTGTTCTCTTGATTACATTCATGGAGTGAACCAGTCCATTGGGGCGCATAGATATGCACTAGTGAGCCAATGGCCAGTCCACTTGCGCATATTACCTGCCTGTTTGTTTCGCGAAGATCGGGTTCGCTATCAGCGATCCGAGGTTGGTTCACTGATACCAAAACCCGTCTAATGGACGGCGCGAACCAGCCTTGAGGCTACTGATCGAGATTGCTGGTTCATAATTCTGATTGGCTAAAACACGGTCACGCGGGGTTAACTAACAGGCTAAGTTCAATGATGACCTAGCCACAAATGAAGAATGCTAATCCTACCTCGATTAAAACTGGCATTTAAAGTAATCTCACTCTTTTTTGGACGATCCATCTAAATATCGAAATCAACTTCCAATTTGCATTTTAAAAATAAATTACCGAACTAAAAGACCCTGAAAAAAAAAACGCTAAAAGATTTTAACCGAGGGATGTTTTGTCGAAGTCAAACTTCATCGCATCGGCATAGTTCAGGTTTTTGTTGTCTGTAGTGCCCATCAAGTTGAGGTCATTTAGAATGTCAAGACCCTTGGAGCAAGCCTCACTGTCTGAGTGATGGCCATAGGCAGTTGTTCTGAGACTTCGCCTAGATTGTCCATCGGTTGGAGAAAAGATCTGTCCCCAGCGGGCTTTGATTAGACCCTACTCTTGTGCCCGTCCAAGCAACATTAAGCCAGTGCTAACGCACGCCACTGGCACTTTCCGGAATGTCATTTGCTCAGCAGACTTGGCAATTACGTCGTGGATCTTTGCTCTTTTTTTGGAGAGGAATCTGAAATTTGCGCGCTCAGATGCCATTACGTCTGTCTAATGGAACAACCCACCGTACCAAACCCTACAAGCTTAGCGCAACAACCTCAAGCGTCGAATAAGATGCCAAACCGAATAGTATCCCATAAACAAACAACGAAAGTTTACTTTCGAAAAAATTCGTGTATTTGTGTTTCTTTTTGCAAAATGACAGGAAAAAAATGCAATAAACTATGACACACACAAAATGAAGTATTTTCGGCTTGTAGAAGTTTACCACCCAGAACTAACAAAAAAGAGAGGCTTCACAAAGAGACTTTGCTTAATGGTCATCATGAATATTTTAAATTTCTTACTTCTCTCAAAGTCATTCAGTATAATGAATGTTTATGAATACAGTGGTAAGAATCTCATGGAGGTTATAGATTGTTATATTCCATGGAGCGAAATGCAATAGAACATCCAGTCCAATTATACAACTCTAGAAACTTCTGGTATTTTCCTTGTGTTTATATAAATCGCTATTTTCCTTTCTCAGACCGACATAAAATTGTGACACGCAGTTATCACGTTTTGAATCCTTTCAAAGGCGGATCTAGAGGCCTATCCTCCCCCCCCCCAAAAAAAAGAGGGGAGGGGAGGCGATATTTTGGTATATTTCATCCTTCTTCCTCGGAGAAGGGTCTGAAAAGCCTCCAAAGGTAGCCTCAGCCCTCAGAAAGGCCAGTTCAAAATTTTGTGACTCCCCACTGAAAGAAAAAAAAAAGATTCCCCAGAAAATTTAGTTTTGAACCCGCCCCTGAATCACTTGATGTTTTAAGAGATCATATTTAATTGGTCTCTTTATTTGAGAAGCATATACTTTGCTTACGAGTGCAGAAATCTCTCAGTGCGCTGTGCTGGCGTGCGCGTTGGTTTGACTGTTACATTTACACAATTTGTGTGGTATTCTCCATGAATTGGTTGAATTATTTGATGTCACATGATCTGCAGTTCGCCAGTCATAATTACGACAGAGAATCAGGTTCAGTATAAACACACCTAGTAGCTTTATTCTTGTGACAGCTATGAAAATTCACCAGCTTCGTCCCAACGGGCTCCGTGAACGTCCCTTCACTAGCGCCGGGTCGCGTCATACCGGTCATCTGGAAAAACAACACCGACTGGCCATTCATTTTAATGTAAATCGCTCTGCGCTCGCATGTGGTGAATATATGGTGCGCGCAGTTGACTGTAGACTACACATTGATATCCAACCTTGTTACCATTGTTACAAGCTTAGTTTGCTTCCAAGCAACCTCGTCTCCCTGGTGCCGAGCAGTGTGCCTCAATGGCTACCAGCTCTCACCCTTGGATTGAATCGTTTGCATATCCAACAATCTTGGATACGTATGTAAATGAATAGTCTGGTGCCTGGCCATGCGTTCGTTTCAGAGTGCACTCTCTGGTACTAACACATCACAGAGTAAATTCTCCGTGGCCTGTTAAATGGAGGAACGTGATTTTTTTTCAACGATAAAGAAACAAAATCTCATTCGACTAATTTACCAAATATTTTTTATGATTTTAATCAAAATGAAGAAGAGAGGATGGTTTAGAAGGAGAAACTGGATGTAATAACTGCAGCGAACAGGACACGAGATAAATCGTTTTCTCGCTAATTGTCCATCGAATCAGAATACGGGAAGAAAGTTTGTTTTCCAGAGGTTATTTTTGGAAGCAAAACTGGAATTAAACTTAAATATTAAGGAAGCAGTGGATATGAGGTTGGGTTCTCACACCAGCAATACCGACTAATGTTGAGAGATCTGTGGTCTGGTTGCAGCCTCGGTAACGTGACTCAAAAGGGAGGAACTCTTTCGGTTACAAAACTTTCCGAAATTTGGCCGACCCATTTCTAATGCGAATCTAGTTCTTTGATAATTCAATAATATCTGCAAATATTGGGCGTGGATGCTTTTCTTTGCCGAATTCCTGCATGCATCATTTTAAAACAGTCACCCAAATGTATATATTTTTGTGCATATTGGTCTCAACTTTTGCATCAACTCTGATTATGCCGACTATAAAAAAACCGGAATTTAATTTGTTTGCTGCATCAGAAAATGGAAGGGACATCCTAGGCATGTAGCCACTTGAATTTGCCCCCTTTCTCCCCTAACACGTGACTCTTTGCACATCCATTCCATAAGGAACCGTAAAAATGGCACCCAATCCATCGAGTTATTAAACTTGCCGTAGCTCTGTCATTGTGCCACAATTATTGGAAAGTCATCGTAGCACAGCATAATTGCTGGTGCGTCGAACATGCAGCCGATCAAGTCGTTTGTTCTTTTAATATCTATGGGCTCTATTGTCGAGGACTCTTTTAAAGATTCAAATGCCTTTAATGTCATAAAACCTTTTTTGGTTTTTAACACCAGGCCTTCAATTTCCGTTATAAAGAGGACGACCGAGGCACGCATATCGAAGCAGCACAGGTCCACGCAGTTCAGCGAGAGAAGAAAATAGCACGGAGTCGATTCGGCTATAATTGAATTCGATTGGGTGTTCGATTTATCAATTGGCTGTAACAAATGCCCTACCCGAAAAGCCGAAACACAATATGCATGTTTGTGTGGTAAACTATTGGTTGAAAAAGGAAGTTTAGGGTACAACTGATGCTTGGGCGAACTGGTAATATCTTCTCTTTGTCCCAGTGAGAAATATCACTACAAAAATTGAAAAGAAAATCCTAAAAGGAACATTTTTCATGGCCTTGTTGATAGGCAGCAACGTCAGCTGCAGCTTGATTTATTTTGAACCTAAAATGAATCCATCCCTTGATTTGGTTTTAAACTTCGAATATTAAATTAATCGGAACAGCTCTGTCAAAGAGCCGGATACAGACGAGTTTAATTTAAGCAAGGCGACGTATACCTGACCCCAAGCTCCCTAGAAAGAGCATTAGATCGGTTGAATTAAATGTCAACAAGCAAGGTAGAGCCTACGTTTAAGCCACCGTAAGCTTTCAATTCCGTCACCGTTTTCCCAGACCGAAGCGCGAGTAGGCTTACTGTGTAAGGCTACAATTTTTTTAACTCTCCTGTGTAGAGACACTTTGCGAAATCGGCGTAACAAACAATTTGGGTAACAAGAACTGACATCTGGGTGTGTAAACTGACAAACAAGTCCGATGTAACGGCTGTTACCTAAAGGAGAAAAACAGGTGAAAGGATTTTCCACAATTTAGTGTATCCATTGAGGGTTTGAGAAAAAGTGTATGCCTCGAAATATTTTACCTTGGAAAATTCCAAATACTTGTGTGGATGCAGTGCTGGTTACAGGTCGTGAAAACAATATTACTCAGTTCCTTAACCTTCAAAGAGCCAGGAGCGGAATTTGCCCTCTCCCCGACATATTTTTTTCAGGAGTTAAGCCTTTAGGAGTTTTTAGAGTAACTCTTTCCAGTCATTTTCAGTCAAAATTGGCAAAAAGAATTAGGCCTATCCTCACTGTATATAAGTAATGATTTATTTCTATTTGAGATCAAGTTGAAAAACCGAAATTCAGAAAAACTGTTCTAATTTGAGACTGAGCAAAATGGGAAAATGACACAATCGTGGAACTTATTAAATGAAGGAACATAAAAAATGGATAGATGAAAAAGTACAAGCTGGCTTAGACTGATTTTGACCAGTAAAAAATAAGCATTATATAGTGATATTTGGTCTAGAAATTACATACAAAGTGCAAAATGTTCATGGACCATGGCCACTGACAAAATTGTAAAATATAGGTGGGGAATAAATTATACGGTGTGGGTAAAACGGATAAAAGTTAAAAGATATAGGCACGGTGCAACCTGCTCTCTCTACAGAGTTCACCTGTTTGAAGAATACACAGTGAAGTAATTCACAGATATGTAATAGTCGTTAGGCCTAATATGAAATAGTCAATGTGCTTCGTGTACAAATCACATGGCAAACGTTTTCTACAAACTTTCACGACAAAATCACTCCAAATGACGAGTTTTTGACATGAGGTGGAGCTCTACTACGAACTGAATCTGTCAATATAAACAGGCAAAAGTTGTGCATAATAATGTTTGAAAGATGAAAATGCAACAAGTTTGGGACAAAAGTGAACTTACGTTCTGATAGAGCAAACTCCTGCTAGAGAGAGGCATATTGTCACGTACGCCATGGCGAAGTACACGTACGTCACGTTCCTGGTGTCTGGCATAAAAAAATAGTCTAAAGCCCGTTGTTTCAGACTCACGTAATGAGAATAGGCCTACTGTTAACTTATGATCAAGTCCATGAACAACCACTAGGGCAACTTAATAGACTGCTCATAAATAATTTTGCAAATAAAAAAAAAAACTTTTGTGCAAAACAATCGCCCCCGACCCCAAGTACTACTAAGAAAGCGTGCTCTCCCGATACGAATCCAACTTTGATATGGACTCGACCTTGAATCACATTTGATAGGACTGAGCATGGGGCAGTGGGATTGGATTCGATTCGGATTCGAACTGTGAAATTTTTAATCGGATTGACCTTTTTTTTCCGTATTTCAACAAAATCTGACTTGTTTCTGACTTGAATAAAGGAACTTACAGTGAAATAAGATTTACATTCGGAATTATTCTTATATAAAACGATAAATTACGAACTAAAGAATATAGTTCGTGTGACTTTGATTGGTTTCAAAGAAAAGTAGGAGAAAAAAATAAAAATGTTTTGGTAGGCCACTCTGCCCCTGAAATTCTACCTTCATTATCATAAATCTTGGCGAGGGATATGAGGTAAATTGAGGCAACGGTTTGCCACGCTGCAGGGGTTGTGACCTGGCAGACGCTCTATCGTGTAATGTTTACGTGCATGTGATATTCCAGTCACTGTACCATGATCACTTGCTAACCGTCGTGCTTCGAATCTGGATTTTACAGCTCCGTTGACACGACAAAAATAATGCTGCAGATTGATGCCACCCCTTCCTTACTCCAGCCTGAAAAGGAAAGGAGCCGGTCAGGCCAACCAAATCCAAAAGAAGCCTTCACCAAACGCGAACAAACTCCGGGATAAAATGCCAGTCGATCAAGCAAATGGGACCTTTCGAGATCGATTCTAGACGTCAGTGGTGCAAACTCAGTCGTCTACAAGCGCAATGTCGTTGCGACCTACACGCGGATTACTTGCTGCGATCTACACGTTATGAATGTATTTCTTCCTTTACGGGGGGGGACGTTGGTTGCCTCGTCACCAACTTAGAGAATTCGTTTTCAGTTTTGCACACAACATATGGAAATTGCTCCTGAATTCCAGGGGAGATCCCAGAAGCATACATTATTTATGAGCAGTATTATAAAGCACGTGTTGCGGGCCGCTTCTCGAGGCACATTAATCGATCTTTGTACCATGAACAGAAAAGATTCGAAATGGAGTCAGAGAAGTTACAGCTATTGGTCGAACCTCCATTGCACTGAGATACTGGAGATAAGTGTCGTATAAACTGTGCAACTTAAATAAAGAGACAATCAGGTTGAAGTAGATTGGAATGTGTCAGCATGTGTGCCGTTCAATAAGCACTGACCAATACTGAAAATGGTATGACTGTAGGCGACTTTGTGCGCGTCAACGCTTGCCCCAAGCGTTGCGTATCCGTCAAATTCGCTCCCGGGACGATTTTGACGGCCTGACGCAACGCGCACGTGTGTTACGTTAATGTTGATTATTTTTGTGTCCGTGAGAGTGAAATGCATGGATGCATCATGTACGCACATCACCCAAAAACGTACTTAATGGAAAGGCGCTTTTACTTCGAGGGATTGTACTCGATTTTTGTTAACATTAAAATTAATTATATGGCATAATTATGTAAAATCAAAACTTACAACACCTAAGTAGATCCTTGTCATTTAATTGGAGGATTGTAGGTCCCTTGATATTTATAATAAATTTCATGGCTTACGTCATAAATGTTGAAATTTGTTATATACACCGTGCATTTTTGGTTAAATGCAGGTTGATCTATTACACGCAAAAGAACTTCAATAAGTAAGTGATCAACAGAGGGCGCAGAGGGCGCGTGTTTGTTCATTATCACTAAAATGGCGGCGGGTTCAAGCAATTTCGTGTTGCTGAATGACGATGAAATTGCTGAATTACTTGACGGAGCGGACGCAAAGAATACGAAGAAACAAATTCAGTATGCTGTACATGGACTAGAATCGTACGCTAGGTGCGCTGGTATGAGTTTAGACGAGGTAGTACAGCGATCCATAGCAGAACTTGACCAGTTCCTGTCGCGTTTTTACGGTGGTTTACGAAGAGACAACGACACATTGTACACTAAAAAGTCAATGCATGCAATTCGGTATGGGCTGCATCGTCAATTTCTAACATCCGGGGATGTGGATAAAACCAGCTAGTGGTACCTTCAAGGAGAGCAACAAGGTCTACAAAGCCTCGAGGGTTAAGCTGAAGAATGAAGGAAAGTGAGTTGTCCGGCATAAGAAAGCAGTGAGTGAAGAAGATGTAGCAAAGATCTTAGATCCAATGGATATTACAACACCGGATATAACAACAGCCTTCAGAATAAGGTGTTTATTGACATCATGTTATATTTCGCAGAGGCAGAGAAAATGAACGCGTTATGAAGGCTTCTGACTTTGTTGTGGAAGTTGATGAGCAAAATCTCCGTTACATTGTTCATCGTGATACCCTCACCAAGTCTAGACGTGAAAATGAAGATGAAGGCGCCAGTGGTCATAATTATGTATGAGATACCAGGGTCTAGCAGATGTCAAGTTACAACATTTCTGGCTTTCAAAGATGTCCTCAACCCTGCATAAGAATGTTATGTTGGCGAGGTCCTAAACCCACTGCACCTTTAGGAGTCAGTACCTTTGAAAATAAGATAAAAAAAGATCTCCGAGAATGCTGGTTCCTCCAAGAAGTACACTAATCACAGTTTGAGAGCGACAACTTGCACCTTGCTCGATGCGTTTGTACATGGTGCCTTGTGGGGTACCGGAACAATAGAAGGTACCCCACAAGGCCCGTTTTGATCCTTGTAGGGTACTAAAGTGGTACCCCACAAGAATTTCACAAAATAGATATTTCAAATTTACTTAAAAAGGAGGAATTTTCAAGTGTCATTCATCCTTTTATATAAGGGACATACGGTTGAAATTTCAACCCAGGAAACTGAATTTGGTTAAAATGGCAGTGATTTGAAATTTTGTCCATGTTGTGTGGGAGCTTTGTACATGAGAACAAAGGAAATACCCTACAAGTATGCATATGTACGAGTATGTGAAGCTGGGTTCCCCAACCGTCACACCGTGTCTGTCACTGGACACCGATCCGAGTCATCATTGAAGCACTACTCAAGGACCAGCGATAAGAAGAAAAGGCTGACGGCTGCAGCAATTGCCAATCAAGAGAATGTTCAAGAGCCAGAGGTAGGCCTACAACCCAACGAAGAGCATAAAGAGGAACAACCCAATTATGATGACCACGTCTTGGATAATCTCCCAGACAGTCTTCCGACCAATTCTCAAGAGCAACTCATCTTGAAAGAATCCCTCTTCAACATCCAAAATGACATGTCAACCTCTTCTGTTCAGCATTTTCACTTTCATGGCACTGTCAACTTTTTCAACAAGTAGAATAATAAGCCTACATATCGTGGGTTTTTCTGAAATATTGTCCAGTTACGAACTTGTGATGTTACAACGGATATTGTGAACACCGTTAATTTTGGAACTTTGACTTGGAGGTGAGCAGTGTATTTCGCGTCGTGTCTGAGAACTTTTGAATTATTTGGATTTGGCTTGAACAAGCTACCGTTTTAAACTTTCAACCATTGCTTTGTTGTCTTTTCGTGTTCTTGAACTTTTCAATTGGACACCAAGTTTGAAGAGGTCTATATAGGCCTAATGGACTAGGAAAAAAGCAGATGACAGAAGGTAAGTGCCTTATTTATATTCATATATTTTATAAATGTTATCCTCCAATCAAATAACAAAGATCTACTTAGATGCTAAACATGTAAAACAAATAATGAATGTTTTTCATTCGTACAACGGGAAGAATATTTTCATGAGTTGAAAGATGAAATGTTCCATTCAACGAGCCTGCTGTTACCATTGCACTCATAAACATTCATAATTTGTATATCATTTCAATTTCCAATTAACCTAGTTTAGTGTATTGATTGTTACACGCCACCAGATTTGCCCATAAGGTCCAACGTATTGAGAAAAAATTCTTCCCACTTGCTTGGCTTTGTGCTATTGGATCTCACCGCAGAAAGTGCTGCACGCACACATGAAAGCAATGCAATCATACGTTAATAACACTGAAAGAACGTATTTGTCAAGTCAAGGTAAGTTGGAGCAATTTATGCTACTATGCTGAAACTTGAGTACCAATGGATTTTGACTGATTGGGAAGTTCACAGACAAAACGCGGCAATCTAGGACTAACGACTTGTCAGCAAGTCTAGATCGATTGGGGATGTGTCTGAAGCTTTGTAATCGTGGTTTTGTGAATGGTTTGGTAAATCTTTAGACCATTCCTTGAAGATAGATTTTAGCTTTTTTTCCAGTCTTAACTCGTCAATCAGGGCGTGTGAATTGCAACCGCGCAACCAGATAGTACACGGACACGCAATCAATACACGGCACCACGACATGTGTAGTGTATACAGTGGGTTAGGTAAAAAAAAATGTCTCCGGTTTCTGGTTAGTGCACGCGTCGCCGTGGACCTGCCCGCTGGCGGAAAAAAATGTTTATTTGGTATGATATGATGTCCAAAAGCTGCCAAACTAGCTTGATCGGCGGAAATACTGCTACTGCGCAATTCTAACATGCTTGCTTTAGATGGGGTAGCCCCTGACCAGAAACCAGTGACCTTTTTTGGCCTAATAGACACTGTACACTGACGCGGTGGCCACGCCGCTGGCTTCGTGCAGTGCCGATCTACTCGCACCCAGAGGTAATTTCACGGGTCTAAACCATCGAGTCGCTTTGTAAATTTCGGTGCCTCATCAGCCTACATCACGGAATGAAAAGGTAACGAAATCGAAAAAGGGGGTCCAATTTCGGGGCAGCAAATAAACACATTAACACAAAACACGAGTTATGACAATTTTTGACTTCCCTGTTCCTTACAAATTCATGAACCTGTTTGCCATCGCGAGCAAATTGTTATTAAAAGTGACAGAAGTAAGGTTGGTTTCTAATACAGAGTGCCCCATACGGTAATACCCGACCCTCGTTAACATGATCCCTTTGTTTTTTATGCATTTATCTTTGCGGGAAGATCACAACGGGCAAGACGAAAACACAATCCCGTCTTTTTGTAGGCCACTTCTCCCGCGTATATATTCAGCGGTGTCCCATCATTTTATGTCCTGTTACAACACGTGAGCTCATGTGAATATTGTAGGGTAAATAGTACAAAGCTTTGTTTGTGTTTTGGCCTAAGGAACCCTGAGATTGAACCAAAAAGTATAAAGCCCAATGACGTCTCATTACGTCATAAATTTCGACATGTCTGTCAAGTTTTTATTCATGTAAGTCAATCAATGTCTGAGTGGACTTCATTCTGAACCTGACCTTTATTTACATTTTGACCCAAATGGGTAAAGGGCTTATCTTTGTCAAAAAAATCTGCCACATTTCATTCTCGAACTAAGCTTTCGCGTTATTGTCATGGCTTTTTGTGCTCTCTTTGGTACCACTGCGTCTTATTTTAGATCTCCAACAGTCTCCCCCCCCCCCCAAAAAAAACAATATCAAACTTCAAACGTGTTTCATGAACCAACTTTGACTACAGTCAAGGGGCAAACCGATGCATATCATGAAGTTATGGCAGTGAAGAACGACGGTGGATAAGTCCTCCGGCTACTCATTTCACAGTGCAGGATGTTGATGGATATACAATGTTCATGTATATTCTGTTGTCATCTCACTTGACGCTTTTTAAGTACTGCTTATGAACCTTGGTTTCATAATCGAAGCGATTTTGACGTCGTCCCCATTCAACATTGCCGGGAAATTCACTTTATTTGGTATGTGTTCAACTTTTGCGAATTCGCAACGCGAAAGTATTTGATCTGACGTCACAGGTTTCGCACTGTATGTATACCTACCTTTTAGAAAACTCGCAGAACACCAGATAAAAAGGGAACTTCTGGTGACTGCTTCAGTTGTTAATTTTTTTATCTGTATTTAGAGTACCCGGCAACGTGGCACATTAATTTCAAGGGCTTGCTGAGAATTCCACACCAGACAACAATCAAACCAACCAACCAACCAACCAACAGTATTTTAATTTTGATCTTTGGCAGCATGCTCGGTAGACTGGACGTCGAGCGATCCTGGAGATTCCTCCTACATCATTTTCATTTTCGTCATGGTTCTGGTCATCCCTTTATCTCTGATTGTAGGCTCGTACACCCTACTCCTTTATGCCGTCAAAAAGGTGAGAATTCATCCTGGGGACACCCTTTTGAACATAAACCTTGTAAAAAAAATGCCTTGTTAACTTGAAATTATGTGGAGTAACGGTTATTATGCATTTGCTCATTCTCAGGTGGCGAATATAAGTAATCCATCGCCATATACAGCAATATGTTTAGATGTAAGGGTAACCCGAGGTGAACTCTGGGGCCAAGTTCTCTCGGAGTGCATATATGTTGAAAGCATGCGGCTGAATTGATGAAGCCGCGCCTCATGGATACCATCGCTGCACAGGAATTTCAATTTACTTGAAAATGTGTGCTGATCTCTCGAAGTATCCTTAAACAACGCTGACCATCTTGTAGTCAAGGGAACCTTCGATCAATTAATTTCTTGTTCAAACCTTTTTACTCGCTACAAATCTTAATTAATTGTTGATATGTGCTGTCACCTGAAGGTTCTTTTGCTGTCAAATAAATTCCATACACAGTGTGCACGGTGTGCTTCATCGCTCACCAAAAAAAATCCGGAAGCGATCCCAAGATTTGACACACGAGTGTATATAAAAGTTCCATTACATGGACGTCTTTACTGGTTAAAAAAAAGATTCTCTCCAAAGATAATTGTATCGTCTGAAATGAAATGAAGCGAAACGCACGTCTTTGCCTTCAGACAATATAACACTAGTTGTGGAACATCGTGAAGCGCAAATCTTCTCAAATTTCGCGCAAACACTAGGCGTCGTTGTTGTCGCGACTCACACGATATTAAAGCTGCCCGTTGGAAGAAATGAAACTGTTTCGTGTTACCCACGCTTGCCCAGGCATGTAGATGTGCGTGATTATCAATGTGACTATCAATGAAACATCGCCATCTTCGGGCCTACCAATTACTCAGCTATCTGTCTGAGATCACTCGGCCTGAAACCCGATCAGGTAAAAACAAGAAAGAGCAGGGACTAATACACTACCGCATACTCTTGCCGACCGGTCCGATTTGAGCGGCCGAGGGAAGAGATCATGGAAAAACTAAGGCCAACTGTTGCCCATACAGAAATAATTATGCATGTAATCGAGTATCATTGGACTTGAGCGCTTAAGCTCAAGTCCCCTTCAGCGTGCTGACTGCTGAGCCAGCCTGGGAGAACAACCGGGTTTCGTTTTTGACTTTTTTATTTCAGAAGATGGTCTTGTAAGCTATTGTAAAAGGGTCATTTTGAAAAAAAAGGTTTCTTTATAGTTCCTCTTTAAATTTTGACATGTAGCTTACATTACATCAAATTATCTAAATTGTTTTGTTCTTGAAGAGTCCAGTCAATCTGTCTTACTTTTGGCTATTTACCGCTCACTTTGCAATAATTTACAGAGTGCCAAATGTAATCACTGTCGCTTCATCGCGCAATTCGACTAGCCACCATAGAACATTTGAACGAGGCTTCAAAAATCGAATGCAATGTATGTATATATATGCTAAAAGTGGCAATAATGTATTATCGTATTACATGTACATGCGATACGTGCACCGCGTTAATAAGCAGGCAAACCAACGCCAATAGCACGAATTGAAATGAGCGTGCTGGAATAAAAAAAACTAAATGTATGCCACATCTGTCGGCAGAAATTTTCAAATATCTTTTAAAAACTGCGATTTTTCCAAAAGGAAATAAACTTAGATAAAATGAGAAGAAGGGGTGCCATGGAAATCGCAAATCACTACTGTTACAATCGGAAAATAAATCTCCCAACTGTCAATGATTGTGAATTATTAAAAAGCCAGAATTTTTTGGATGCAACGAAAACTTAAAAAAAGTCACTGATATAAAGGGCAAAGAAACGACAAATGAGAATGCTTCAAGTGTCGGCAGCGTTTGACAAAATTGAAAGATCTTACGGGCGAGGGCTTAGGTAAGGACGACGTACTCCACAGATGGCGAAAACAGTTCCTTGACGGTATAAACGTATACGCTGAGACGCAGGGCGAATTCACCTCCAACAAACAGCTGGTAAAAGGACAAAACAGCGAGAAACGCAAGCAGACTCCCATTGCGAAATAAAGAGGAATGACAACCTAAAGAGACTAAAATGTACACTCAGTTCACAAAATGTCTCTTCTAGAATAAGTTCAGCTGTCAAGCACCTCCTCGGTTAAGGCAAACTTTCTCCAAACGCTTCACAGACGAGTCGCCATCAGATCACGGGTCCTGATACAGAAGACTTGACGAAATTCCCTTCTTTTGAGCTATTACATAGAAACAATTTCAATCCTTTCATAGTCCCATAATCCTGCCCCCTTATAGGTCTTCTATATCTTCCACAAACTAATACACTATAGAAACATCTTGCTTTCCAGAAACTTCCTGCAATTAGTTTCCGAAATATAAACTAAGAGAACGCAAAAAAAATTCAGGAATACACAAGAAAGTCTAGTCATTCATAGCACCCGCCTCTCCGGGTCAGAAATGGGTCACGCACAAAAAAAAAATCTCGCAGTAGGTACATGTCCCGTGCGCTGTGCGTGTGGTAAATATAAGAAAATGCCCCTTGATTTGAGCCCTATTCTCTCCACACAAGTCAGCTTGAGTGATCTCCTTTTCCACCTTAGTTTGTACAAATGAAGGTTATCAAGCTTTTAGGTGTCGCATTACCGGCATGGTAGTACAGTGGCCTTTTGTCAACTGCGGTAGACAGATCGGGTGGCTTCGTATAATGAGGCGAGGAAAAGCAAGGCTAAATACTACGAGTTTTACAGCCGGTTCATTCGACAGGCTGGCACGGACACCAAGCGAATTTAAATTCGTAAAAGATTTCCAGCGATATTTGCTGGAGTTGAGTAAAGCAAATTTCCAGCGAAAATATTTGATCTGACATCATGTTTCGTGTATTCTTGCGCACTGCCACACAGTGTCAGTGTAGTTTTAGCTTACCAGGGTTTTCCGTATTGGAAAAAGTTTCCCTTGTCATTTTTCCTTTGTAGGCCCATATTATAAGTTATCACAGTATTACCGAATATTTTTGCCCTTTTCAGATCGCATCCAGCGAGGCAGCGCGATCTTCCCAGCACAAAGCCGACAAGAAAGTCACCATTATGGTTGTCGTCATGATCACGTGCTTTCTGGTAGCCTGGACGCCATACAGTGCGTTTTCTCTCTACGTAACTGCCAGCAAGGATAACACTATCTCGCCAGTCGCAGCCTCGGTACCGGCCATGTTTGCCAAAGCCTGCACCGTGTATAATCCGATCATCTACTTTCTGTTAAATCAACAGGTGCGTATGCCATTCTGTGCTATTAATGGAGGAAACTTGTGTGAAGAATCAAAGATGATTTTGTTTCTCAGTGATGACGTTACAGTGTCGACATGCCATGTAATCGTTCCCGCCTGCACAGGCGCAGTTTTTGTAAAGCATAACCAGTGTAAGTGCACGGCGGGCATTGTGCACAATCTGAGGCCCACGGGATCCAATGGAGTTCTTTATGGCTACGGCTTCTATCTCTATCTATTCTATCTCATGATCGAACTGCTGAAGCCGTAGAGCACTTTGACCGTTTCCGAAAGAGCCTGAAATTGTGTGAAAACCCAAGGACGTCTTCTCGTGACCGCCGCGCACATGACGCGGTCCAGGGCCGGTAACAACTATGATAGTGTAAACTCTGGTCTTGCGTTTCTCTGTGCATCTTGGGGTGCTTACAAAGTCAAGCCCAAACGTTGAGGTCAGGGGTGTAAGGGGTCACGTTCTCACGACAGCCTGTTTGTTTGTTCCATTCTTTAAAAAAAGTGTGCAAAATTGTAGACAATTTTGGTTAAAATTACAATCTCCACATTTGCCGATATCTACAAATTTATATGTACACCACGTATGTTCCACTTCCATTCGACGTGTGGAAATTAAACTCTAAACGCACATTGGGTCGACAGATTTCGCGCATTGCGATTGGCCAACGCGTTGCACAGTCATGGGGGCGCACTTTTGTGAATCGCCCGTATTGTATGCGCACGATTCAAAGCCATCTGTAGGTCGCAGCGCTTGCATACGCGCGGTCTTGCCTTGAGGGTCACGTGCTGGAGGGAAAGAGTCAGTTAGCTTTTAAGACCATTTTTCCGCGTCTATGAGGGACCAACCTCGACTCCTTCCACTTATGTGAAGACTGGATAACGGATGCCCATGCACCAGCTAATCATTTAAAATTGTATTTTGACCTTTTCACTCGCGATCTTTCCAAGATGGCCGCCGATATTTATTTTATCTTTCTTTGTTTTTTTTTCAAATAAACCCTTATGGCAGTTTTTTCTCAATTTTGAATTGTAAATTCATTATAAACACCTTTTTCTTAAATTAAAAACAGAGATATTCTTAACTACGAAACGTTGTCAAAATTTGGGGGTTTTGGTGAAACAGATCACACAAGGAATTTACTTGAAGACCATTGTGATGTTATGACCGCATAGGCTACTCATAGCACATGTGCACGCATCAATTCAAAAGTGCCACGCTGGTGTAAGATGACGACCGTATACGCACAGTGAGAGCTACACTTGTACTTCCGGGCATGAATTCAAAAGTGCTGCGCTCACAAACGGTCTTTCCAGTATGGCTTCAACTGGATTCTATATATGGCTCTCCATCTTCTATCCAGTCTTTATGTGGAGTTCAGTAGATGCTTCACTAAGCCCACTGGTCTTGTAGAATATGAAAACGACGCCGACTGGGCATTCAGAGAGAATGCTAACTAGAGGGTTTGTCCATCTTCAGGACAGAGCAAAGGGTTTTTTCGCATTTTTGTTTATTCTTAAGAAATGGGCATTCCTTTATTTGTAATACTACCACATTTGGATTTCTCACTTCTTACTAAAACATCTATCCTACAGCTACAAATAATTCCCAGAGTTTCAAATGATATTTTTGGCGACCTCATTATGACGAAATATTCAAACCCTTTCGAACATTAGAAGATATAACAAATTAAAATGTCCACCCTTTACATCATGCCACCTTGTCTATAATACTTCCCATTCTAGTTATCTACCAAATTTCAACCATATCATACATGTAGTTTAATATATCGGGCTCTAAAGAATCTAAAGACCCTTTCTACCTGGGGACTAACAGTGCATAGTCAGTCAGATCGAGAAGATTGCCAGGAACTGGCTGTGTTCAAAAACTATGGGGGAAATAAAATATTCAATAATCAATAAAATCAGAAGGTGATGTCACCATGACGTCATAAAATTGGCTTATTTTTGTATCAGGATGTTTGTGTGCTGTAGCTTAGGCCTAAATGACAATTAAAGATCGCCAAATAACTGAAATTATGGTGCCTTGAAAACATGCACAAAGTCAATGGGCTAAATACACCTATGAAGAAAAACTGCTCCTTTAAACTCATTTCACGTGATTTGCGTTTAAACTGAAAAAAATTTCTGAAATATTACTTGATATTTTGACTCCAGGGTATATTTGTAATCGAATGGAAGGGAAAATTAGTCTGACTCTCTTTTGTTCTGGTAGTAATTCTTGATCGAAACCGAGGACTGCTCACTCATTAAGCTCGATAAAAGTGTGGTAGAAAATGTGCACAAAGCCTATGGAGGAAAACTGCAGCTTTAATCTCATGTCACGTGATCCCTAATGATGTCATTATGACCATTGTGTCCTAGGGCCCTCTCTACATAATGGACTACAAGTGTACACAATTATGAAATCAATTAGATTGACCCAATTAGATTAGAGTCCCGAAGTCTGGCTGTTGCCAAACGTGTACTAAACCTAAGGGGAAAGTTAATTATCAAAAATAAATTTTAAAAAAAAATTAATAAAAACAAAAATCAATTCAAATTGACGTCGTCATGATGAAGTCGTCGATTTGAATTGATTTTTGTACCAGGGTCTTTGCTGGCTGTAACTTTGATGACAATTGAAGAACACCAAATTACCAAAATAGTGCCATGAAAACATGTACAAAGTCAATGGGCTGAGATAAATATTTAAACTTTTCCAGATAGTACCCCACTTGAGTGCACCTTAAACTTGATGTTGCTGTTGATCTTCATTTTGTTCCTGTTAATATGGGGCCTGGGCCAGCGGAAGAGGGGCCAGTGGGTGCTTGAACGAGAGCTTGCGCCAGATCCAAACTTAGTGGTTTTAGCTGTAGCTGTTGAAGCAGTTGAGGTTGTGCCATGGTCTGCCTAGTCGCCGACGTCCGGCAGGGTTACTTGGAGCAGCGAAGCGCATATCAGTCTGTCTTTGGTCGCGAAATCTGTAAGATACAATGGCATACGTACGCGTGACTTTATATCATAAATCATACGTTGTCCCAATATTAAGCGGATGTTACAGGTTTTAAGCGAAAGATTTGTCTACTGTTATTTTTTTCTGTCAAGGTCTATAAAGGACTAACCTTTGAATATCTCTCACAATTAGGCCTACCTCTCGGACACGTTTTTTCAACTGCGTGTTGTTTCTCTGGAGGTAATATCTTGCAAGATTACTGTTTGGATCCATATTTTGTATGACATGGTCAACTACACGCTCCCAATGGTTTCCGTGCATCTCATAACCTTGTAAACTCAGGCGCCGTTCGACCCCATTGATGTTAAGTCTAGCATTGGCTGTCAATTTGGAAACGTTTGCAGCAGCATTCGAAAATCAAAAACGACATTTAAAAGGTTAAGGCTGTTGCCATTTATAATAGAAACACAGCTGCCTTATATACAAATCCCCTAAAGGACACAAAGTTAAGTAAGTATTCCCCAAGGACGCAAAGTTACGTAAGTATCCCCCAAAGATGCAAAGATACATACATTACTTTTGTCAGGACTCAGTCATCGTCTTTTCAAAAGACGTAAGTTTAGGTCTGTGGGACCTCAGTTGCCTAGTTTAGAAATGTCAACAAAAACCACATCATAATCGCTCGTTACTTTTATCTGAACTTATTCCTACGTCTTTTCAAATTCATTAAAGGGCTTGGGAATAGATATGCTACCTTTGCCACATTATTAGCATGCAAATTTTTATAGCCTATACATGTAAACGGCCACCTTAAAAGTCTGTAATGCCCCTTCATAATAATTGTTGAAAAAGGATACCTCACTACACCCTCAGAATCGTGAGTTTGCCATACATTACTCGGGCACTCTCGATAAAGTGACATTTTGTTAATTGTACACAAACCATCGCTACTGATGGTTCGTGCACAAACCGGATTGAGCCAATAAGAAAATGGTGCCGACCAATAAGAGAGCACATAATCCCCGGGCGGGCTCACCCGCCACCTTCGAAAATGACCACGCTCAGCGAGCTCGGTTACACAATGTTACATAATCAGTCACTTCACTCTACTTTCCATGTAATACAAAAAGATAGCAATGGTACATATTTAGTTGATGGTTGAAGACCCCTAAGAAGCATTGCTTGTCGAGTGGAGGACCCATAGACACTTATGACAACACTACACGAACTAGATAATATATTACATTACGAAACAGCCTGCTCATAGCGCTTGCAAAACCTTACAGTCAGCCGAGCACCTGCTCTTTATATGTAACGTTACGTAAGCCCCATCTTGAAGGCCGGTGTAACGGTCTCATATATTCACCGTTGTCGGTTTTCCGGAAGAACGCGTCGGATGAATGGGCACGTTGCCGAAACGTGCTCATTTATCCGGCGTGCTGATTTTTCCGGTTATCGTGCGCTGTGGTCCCGCATTTAGAGGGCGCGGTGGCTTCACGCATACGAAGAAATAATTATGCAGATAAGGCTGGGAGATTGGGGAATTACTCTTTTGACTTTGCCGCTTTCGCACGAGCCTCGGAGCGGTGCATCGTTATACATGCATGGCGAACCATAAGTGCGGACTTAGCAGAAGCACCCACGGTCAACTTACGGTACATGCACATACGCAATCTCGTTCTCATTGGAACGATATTGCAGCACCATACGCTGCTTCCCAACATGCCTTGAGCGATCTTAATTCAAACGCACACGCGGCCAATGTGGTCGAGGTTGTTTGGAACTCAGCACACCCATAAAATTGAACAAAACGGGATTTACTGCGCACACGTTCAGGTGGCTTGGCAGTGCTCGGTTAATGCCCGGAAGTCCGAGCAGGCTAAATGAGACTGTTAAACCGGCATGGGCAGGGACCGAAGCTGATCGTGCAACTCTCTGATTGGCTACGTTCTATCAGTGCACAAAACCATGGGCGCCGTTTCCTTGTTGGCTCAGCTCGGTTTGTGCACGAACCATCGATACCGATGGTTTGTGTATGTAACGGGGGAAAATGGCACACTTCAAATAAGAATAAAAATAAAGAAGAAACTTAAAGAAAATAAAACACTTGGGGAACTTGCTAAAAATACTTTCAAAAGGATCGGAAGGGGACGAGTCGCAAGAAGTCAAAAAGAATAGGGATGCAGAAGCAGAAACTTGATTCTAACAACAACAAAATCTTTTATTTCTTCTAAAAATATCCAAAAAAGGAAAGTAACTGGGGAACTAAAAAAAGCCTGGACAGGACTATCAAAAATCAGATTTAAAAATATTCATCCAAAGACTTGAAAATCTAGCCAAATGAATTGCAGAAGCAAAACTTAAAATGTTGGAGAAATATGACCAAGCTAGACCAAAATTAATTTTAGAAATTAGACAATCCTAGACCAAAATAAACACGCCACAAAATCAAGGTAAGGCTTAACCAATCTAAAACAAGACCAACCAAATTAAAAGAAAAAATGAAGAACCAATAAAACCAACACAGCACCTAAGAAAAGTAAACTCAAGCGTTAACTGCCTGTTAGTCAAAAGAAAAGTAATTAAAAAAAATATCAATACAAGTTGAGGACAAAGAAATAATCCAATGCACAAAGTATTACACTGCACATCCACAGTTGCTCAATCTGCATCATAAACTTTCTAGCTTTAGTAACAAACATGTGCAGTAAGGCTGAGACCAGCCAAAACTCGTGAATATCAATGAGGTAATAAACAAAAGGTCTGTGCCACTTCCAAGAAGGCAGGCCACACTAATCCTTAATCCCCACCTTAATCCTAAGCCTCCTGGTGAAACATATGCACAAGCATATAAGAGTCCATGAATAAAGAAAACTGACTTGCACGGGATGCATGTACTGGCCACATGGTTGTACAAAATATATACAAGTACAAGCACAAAAAAAATAATAATGGAATATACGCACTCGAGTTCGAGAATACATAATGGAGAAAAGTAAGGCGAATCTATCCGTGTTCTGTCATATGTAATAATTTAATCAGCAGAAATATACTTCAACTCAAATGATTCTGCTTCAATCCTCATCCTCATAACAAACTTTAACTTAAAACGTTCATAAGCACGGACTTAAGAATCAAATCCAAAAAATTCGTTATTAAAAAAAAGAAATACATATACTCCAACGTCGATCATCCTAGTGAAGAACTTCCAAAGAAAACTTGTGCGAATACAAACACTATCTTCATATTTAAACAGGCTAAACAACCAGAACAAAAAATATCCGAGTAGCCCAAAAGTTTTCAGCAATGATCAAAACACCTTGTAAAAGTTACAGTCATCTGGCTAGAATTTGGTTCGAATCTTCCAAATCTTACAAAAGAACACTTGGCCAATAATGTGAGTAAAGATGAAACAATATCTCAAACAATGAAAGTGACATCTATTATCAAAAGCAGTCAGCTGACAAAAATACAAAAAACTTTCTCTTTAACAATACAGATTAATACAGAAATAAAAATAAACTCACCAAGTCCACCGCAGGTCTGAGCTCTGAAGGCTGAACTTGACTTGTTTGAAATAGGTGTGTTTCTTCACCGACTGCCAACCTGCTTACTGAGTCTGGGGCTCAAAGCATGCCCACAGTGCCTGTCTAGTTGCATCATCAAGTAAACAATTATGAGGGGCACAATGCAACTTTAGGATGGGTAGACTAGGGGGTGCTACTCCTATTCAGTGCGTGGACTTTTGCATTGAGTACAAAGAAAAAAACTAAGTTTAATCTGCCCCTGCTACATGTACAGTCAATAAAAATGCACCTTTTATTGAGGCTGGTGTCCGAGTAATGATACGGCTCTGAATAAGCAAACTTTTCGGCGTGCACAGAGCTCATTTGAATTTCAAATTCCTGCCGTAGAGGAATTTCTGTAATAAACCTCTAGGCCTATTTGACAGCAAACTGTTCATGTACCCGATGCTTTATGTTACGGGTGAGGAACCCTCATAGCCGGTACATAAAACTAGCTGTCTCCCTGGAATTAGCGTCTCTGGAAATCAGATGTCCATTTCAGATTGTGATCACAGGATGGATCCGGAAGTCGCTTTGAAGCTTTTTTCGGACAGATCATATTTTTTTTCTACTACTGTATTTTCCACAATATGAATATGTCACCTTTTATTGACCTCTTCCTTAGTGACTTTACCAGCACCAATTTCGCGGTATATATCTGTGTTTGTTCCCTCACTTCAAATGACCGAGATTTATACAGCCAAGGGACCTGTTTCAGGACACTCTTCTTGATCCGAAAAGACTCTACAGATATTAACCGGGAAACTCCTTAATCATTCATGACTATCCTGCATAAACTGCAACCCTTTCTTGAAGCTACTGGTGCCGGAAGAGGACATCGGCATATTTGCAGAAACAGGAAAATGATGTTTTTCATTTGGCTAAGACATTACCTTACATATGACATTATACCCTCGTTCAACATTGGGGCAGCAATTTGCATTTCAGTGTATACCCTGATTCTCAGAGAATATAGACAGGGTGTAATTTCCTATTTGGTCGATTTTAAGGCTCAATATGTAGTTTGAACGTTACAGTGTTTGATTAAGACATTTCAGGGGTGCTGAATTAATTGGTGAATGGTGGCGAGCGATCAGATGACCCCAAGAGTCCCAGTTGGTTCAAAGTTCAAGGGTTACTAAAATTGTCCGGAATGACATTAATTGAAGTTTAATAACGGGGGTTGTTTTGCACTATTTGTTTAACTTTTGTATGTGTCAACCATTTCTGCAAATGCGTTACAAAAATAGCCTCTGTAGACAGCCTCTTGGTAGCGCAAAGAGTTGTGAATTTCTCTTATTACGGGTGTATTCCACCAAATCGTATTTCTGCGCGCGAGCTCATTAACATTTTATGTCTTCTTACAATAAGACATGCTATAACCAGGAGGGATCATCGAAAAATTTCTATAAATCCCGAATTTGGGACGGATAATTTCCATTTCGGGATCTTTCGTTCACAAAAAACCCCAATTGCAGGCCTATATTTTGGAAATGTTCCACGGTATGAAAGTTGTAGCAAATCTTGTGACAACGCTCCATATACAGTATGCAACTTTAGATCGGATTCCCGGAAACGTTTCAGGTAATATATGTAGGTATCAATATTGAATAGATAGGCCTAAGCATATTGTAAGTTTGGGTTCATATACATTTAATTCACAGCTTTCCTATTACAGATGACACATTACATGTGCTAGAAGCAGTTTGAGGTGTACAACATTTGAATAGTTGGTTTGAGGTTGGGTCAACTTTCGACAAAGGTTATCACTCCTAGCTGTCTACTGGTACATGTCATTTTCAACTGAAACTTTGTGTTCATAAAAAGCCTTAAGGAAAATAATAACGGGATGATTTGGTACACTATAATACTTGGATGCACATGCACGCTTTCATTTCTTGTTTTACAATTTTACAGGTGAGAAAGACAACATGGCTGAGTCGAAATTGGGTATTAAAACGGGTAGCGCCATTTGACCTGAGCCTTTGTTTTGTATACCTGAAGACTATCCCTGTTAGCTGAGGTCACAAGCTTGTGGGAGTTACGCCATGTATGCTTGAGCAGGTCAAGATTATATTGGAAGAATTGGCTAATAAGATAAGTTGTCCAAGAGAGGTAGCTCAGGGGCTGCTCGATCTTGATGATGCATTTGTATCGGCTGCAATACCAAAGCTGATGTGGCACTATGGAAAGTGTTGGCTAAATTTCATGAGTTGTCGGGATGTTCATCGTTATGAAAACAGAGTGGAAGTTGGGAGCTACCAATGTGATACTTAGCTTTGAAAGTTTGAAATTTTGATCCAGACCAGTTTTTTTTTATTTGAGTCATTCCAGTCCTCGATTAAAGATGGTTGTACTGTACAAGTTTTACAGTGAGGGAAATTTATTGTGTTTCAGATGGTTGCGACGAAGTTGGCATTACAGTACCAACCACTAGTACTGCCACACAAGATTCAGTTTTTCTGCGGAGCAAAGCTCAACCTTTTAAATTAACAAGGACATCCACTACGTCCTTTGCTGTTCTGGAGCTGAATCAGGGGAGCTTAGAAGATGTGAAACTTACAATATCCATTCAAAATTTGAGAAACTGGCTGAGGCTGATTTTAGGCTCCTAGCACGTCTACAGCACACATTTGATGCGATGGCCAGTGACCTTCTCTTCCGTACCAAGTGTGTAGTTGAACGTGAGCGCAATGGAGCATTGAGTGGCAATGAGTGCCAGACAAAGCTGAACATATTGAGGTAATCTTCAGCCGTCAGCAGTATGAAATCAGAGCTCTGACTGCTACTCTCGTTTCACACAGTTTTGCAAGAAGACATTAAGCGTCATCCCGCAGTATTTTACCACAAGGCCAGCTTTCTTCCAAGAGAAACTGAAGAGTCTGCTTCCAGATGTCGAGATCATCAAAAGAAGAGATTGTGGTCTAGAAGATTATACATGATTATCCGGCGCACTATTCTCCCGATGAGTGAAAAGGTCGAACAACCGCTAGCAGAAGCACATGAGAATTGTCTCAAGTTTCCAGCATTCAACGACGTGCAGCACATGAAGATTGTGAATATGGCGTTGTTTCTACGGGGTGAAATTTTCAACCAACTATCCAATATGAAAACTGCATATACTGAGGAAAATGCCTTTAGTTCAGTCCCACAGTCACTCTACATATTTGTGGCAATGATGCTTGGTGGCGGTAGTGCCCTTGAGGTAGAAGAGGCGGGACCTATAGTAGTTGAATATGAAAAGGCGAGTAAGATCAGGCGAAGATCCTCGACCTCTGTCAGGACACACTATACCAAATGTCTGGGGTGGAAATATACCACCAAAACACCATAGTATAGGGCTCACTGTTCACCAGATGTCTGGACGAAGCAAAAAAACTGGTGCAACCCCTCAGTTACAGTGGCCATAAATACACTAATTAAGACAAGATTTTTGTGCAACAGATACCGCTATAGCAGAAGAGATGTTGAACACGATTAACAATGACACAAGAGCTGTCGTTCCAAACAATTTGGTCCACGGCCGCTCTGTCACTTTTGAAGATGACAACTTTGATGAAGACAAGGAGTCAAGCAAGTTTGGTCATACTGGCTTTCACGGCACACAGCTTGCAGCTTACCAACGAGGGCCTAAACTAGAAGTCACTGATCCTGAGATTACTTGCTCTGTTTGCGCAACCTTGAAGTGCCAAACAAAGTCCATGAAGTCAGGGTTCTCAGTGTAATCATAAAAGAGCAACCCTACACAATCACGAATGAGCTCCTGAAGAGGATATGCAGTTGGTTATGATGACAAACCCAGAGGCTGCAGATACGGCATTTATTTTGAGAAGACAGGTTACTGATATAAGTCAGACAGGCTTTCAAACTGGACAAAGTTTAACATGTCCCTCTCCATGCGACATGGTGCAGCAACATCCGTGGGACAAATGCCTCTTCTCAATGCCAAAGTATACTGCCAATGCTTTCATGGCAACCATTGGTGACCATATTGAGGACTCAGATCTGCCACAAATCTGGGTTGAGGTCGGTATTATCTCCTCTGGTAAGGCAGACAAGATCCTACAAGGACGAGACTACAAGGCAGGCATGCGCCTTCACAAGATGACATGGCAGGCCATGTGGCTAATACTCGTCCCTCAATACCTCAGCTTCCTCAAAAACTCCAGCCCAAACCTTTTTAGTGATCTTGTGCTGCTCGGTAAGGCTGACGCTCTTCAGCCTCTGCTCTCTCGTCTGAACACAACAGAGACTTAGGGATGCTCTTAATCAGTTCCTGCAGCAAAAACTGCAGGACAAGAACTTCAACTTCCTCCACTCCTACATGCAAATGACCCAGCTTCTGCTCACCTTTACCCATGCGCAGCGAGATGACCGGTGGAACCTTTATCTTTTTTCCTTGACCCAAATGCTTGACTACTTCATGCGGTAAGTATCAGTTTCTAATATAAAAACAAATAAAAACCAGTACTACAATGCTTAAATTGAATACTAAATTGAGAAGTATGACTTTAATTAATGCTGCAAAGCCAATTTTGTCAGGCAGGTATGACCATCGGAGGTATGCAAAATGGGGAATTATCTTCACGGTAGAGATGAGCCGTCTTCCTGAGGAAGCCCTCGAGCGCTTCCGGAGTGGTGGTAGCTTTGATGTTCAGTGGTGCGACGACAGCAAGTTCTCCTATGTGTGTGTCAACCATGCCACTGAATGGGTAAACGGCATTGGCAAATCTGCAGGTGGCCTTTCAAATATCATGCAGACAGACTCTGCCACACTCAGGTATGAGCAACGAAAGCTCAATTTGATTAATCTTATAAAATACTACATGGCTGCCCACGTTCTTCTGTACTATGGCTAGGGCAAAAGTCCATAGCCCAAGACCATAGTTCGCTCCTAACTGCAATTGGAAGCTAAGTATGAAGATAGTCTTTTCCATGCATTTACAAGCTTTTTAATGGCCAGCACCCAGACCACCTCATTAGCAAGGACGTGGCACCTTTGCATATTGAGGAGTCGTTGCTCAATGCTTCTTCTTGGCCACTCCATGCGCAAGACCTTTTTGCTGCAACGTCTAGTGAAGGCTGAGAACAGTGACAAACCAGCACTGAAATTCTCATCAACGACGACCAAAGTTAATCCACTAACATTCAAGAACATATTTGACGTGGAGAAGGTTTCAGGTGGTAACCAGCAAGTTGTAACTGCCAGCAGAAAGGCCATGCAGTGTCTACCAAGCTGGTCGTCCAGTCAACATCAAAGATGTTGCTCAGCATAAGCTCATCGCTGTTCCCGTGTCCTAATTCACCACTGACAAGAAGATGCAAAAGGGGGACAAATCACAGCTTCTGGATTTGGTTCTTGAGACCACAAAGATCAAGTGCCAGCCCGAGATTCCAGTAGTCCCAGCTGAAAAGTCACAGCATGCAGAAGATGTCCTGAGCAACCTGTACCAGACTTCACGTGAGGGAGAAGTCATGGGGGACTTCGTAGCTTTCTTCTGCCACTCCATTTTCTCCTTGCCAAGCAGTCAAATTGATGTAATCTTTGACAGATTTGACTTAGGAGAGATGAGTATGAAAGGTCAGACAAGAAAGGCAAGAGCAGGAAAGAGCTAAGAAGCCCATAAAGAGTAAGATTTTAAAAAGGCAACGGCAAAAGTCATTAAACCTGACACTTCATTGCCCTAAGGACAAGATTAGTAGTTGTTCCTCACTCAAAACAAGAATAAAATTGGGCTGCAAAAACTGCAAGGAAAACAGCTGATCGAAAGGGCACCCGTGCTGCGTTTGAAGATCTCACAGACGTGATGTGTTCTGGCAGCCTGCAATACACGGAAAAGCTGGAGTTGGATCATGAGGTGGCGGACACTCGCCTCCTGCTTCATGTCCTGCATTCCTATGCATCTCGTGTAGTAGTGGTTGCTCGAGACACTGATATTTTCATCATCCTGCTCACGCATCACGAGCTCTTTAGAGACAAGGAGGTGTTCTTTTCTAGTGACTCCAAGCAAGGACAAGAAATTCATCAGCATCAATGCAGTAGCACGGCAGCTACTGGAGAATGAAATCAATCCAAGACACTAGCACTCTTCCACAGTCTAGCAGGCTGCGACACTACGAGCTTCTGTTATGAGACAGGGAAGCATACAACATGGAAATTATTCCTTAAGTGAAAGGGAGGTGAATGGGTTCTGCTACGAATGAATAGTTTTCTTATATTGCAATTGAAACACAGTTTATCTGAAAAATTAATTTAAAAATATGATTCATTTTATCATTGGGATCTGCTGGATGATGTGAACGTCAGGACTCCATGTGATCAGGATTTTCAGAGGACCCAAGCCTTCATGACCTGCTGCTGGGAGGAGAAGGCTCAAACACTGAATGAGGTTATGGAGAAGATGATCTTAACCGTTCAAAAGCCAGAGAAGAGCCCACCGACGTCTGATGCTGGGAAGCTGCATATAAGGTTGATGCTTCATTCAAGCAGACAAGTGGCTTGCTGCCCCACTTGCCATACACAAGGGCATCCTTCAAGATCCTGCGTCCACTGATTTCTACTCAGTCATTAATGGCAAGCTTGTTCCCGTCATAATGACCCTCGATCCAGTCCCCAAAGCCATCACTGAGATCATTTCATGCAACTGTAGGGGCGAATGCAGCACTAGATGTTTTTGTTGCTTTAACTGCCTTGCACTGTTCCTGCCATAAGTCCCAAGTTTGTAATAATGTGAAATGACTCATACAGTATTACTCGTATTTACTTCAGCTTTACTTTCGGTATCTGAAACGGCGGAACCTCTCTTATTCTACGTGACTGCAGCACTTTTTCCTGGTCAGGCTCTTTATTGATATGTTACTTATGAGTTATTTTGTACATATATACACATATTACACATATCAAAACCAACCTAAAAGCAGAAAATGACCAATAAAACCCAAATACTTGTTGGCAGAGACAATAACGAGAAAGTTATCATCACTGTGTTTTGTACTGCGTAAGGATGTAGTGACCCCTGGTCAATGTATTTTGTATTTGCCCAAAACTACGAAAGAGTCCATTGAAGGTGGTTGTGTATTGTGAAATTGGCTGTGACAGGTGTGCAGTGGCATGGCTGAGGTGATTTTTTGGGGTTGCCCATACCCTAGGTGATATCAAATGGAAGCCAAATAGCTTGGATCTATTTATTACAATTAGAAACTGATAGAAATGATGCAAATGCATCTATGGTTTCAAAAATTCCATGAAGCGCTACTTGTAGACACATTCGATAACCTTTGACCTTTGATCCTTGATTTGGGACACCTAAGATCAACTGATCGCTTGCCACTGTTCACTAATTGATTTTGGGTGTCAGAAATGTATTATCCTGAAATTTCAGATTTGTAACATTGGAACTACATATTCTTCAAAAAATCAAAGTTAACTTCCTGTCTAGGGCTTTTTCGCACTCTTTTGTACATTTGAGCCTCATGTCACGTGACCCCTGATATGAAATCAGTTAGATTGTCCACAGTCCCGAAGTCTACCTGTTGAAAAATGTGAACAAAACCTATTGGGAAAAATCAAATGTTCTAAAATCAATTAAAAATTAGGTGATGACGTCATCACGACTTCATAAATTTGCCAACATCCTTTTTTTCAGTGTCTTTGATGGCTGTAGCTTTTATGACAATCAAACATAGTGAAGTTACCAAAATGGTGGCTTGAATACTTGTACAGTCTATGGGCTGAAAAAAAGTTGAAAATTCAGTAATAAATGACGTGATGACGTCATTATGTCGTCACAAATTGGACTAATTCTTGTGTTTGAGTTTTCGTTGGCTATCAGTTTGATAACGATCAACCATTGCAAAGTTACTCCAATGAGCTAAAAATTCCTATGCAGAAAAACTTTTCCTCTATGCTCATGTCATGTAATTTGCGTTTAAAGTGAAAAATGTTTATGGAATAATACTTGATATTTTGACTCTTGGGTATATTTCAACAACGTTCTCATACTAATCTCTAGCCGAAGTTAAGGAGGACTACTCGCTCACTGAGATCAATAACAGTGTGTAGTAGAAAAACGTGTACGAAACCTATGAAGAAAAACTTCCGCTCTAATATTATGTCATGTGACCCGTGATGATTTCATTTTGACGATTTTGTTCTGGGATCCTCTTTATGTGGAGTAAGAGTGTGCACAAATATGAAATAAGTTAGACTGACCAGAGTCCAGAAGTCTGTCTGCTAAAAAGTTTGTACAAAAACTATGGAAAAATATTAAATAGTCAAAATCAATAAAATGTCCGGTGATGACGTCATCATGACATCATAAATTGTGTACAATTTTTGTATAAGGGTATTTGTTGCCTGTAACTTTGATGACGATTACCAAAATGGTGCCTTGAAAAAGTGTACAAAGTCAATGGGCTGAAATAAAAGTACATCAGGAAAATTTTCATCTCGAACACTTCCTTTTCTTGTTATCTGCAAAGTTTCCACTAGATGGGATATGTATATAGGGCTTTAAAACAGTTCACACTTAATGTAATTTAATTTAATTTTTATCTTTAAGCAAAATCTCTTAAAAACCTTTCTTTTCAGCTCAATCTGCAAAATTTCAACCCAGTCAGAGAAATAAGGATTTAAGTTATGCACCTTTCATTTCACGTAACTAGTCACGTGATGACATCGTCATCACATTATTAAATAGATGCAATCTTTAGTTAACCATCTTCTTTTGGTATGAGTTCCACGAAAATGCAATATTTAAGGGGCCAAAATTACCTTGAAATCTGTGTACAAAGTCAATGGGCAAAACCAAATATTCAAAAATCCATAATAAATCAATTGATGACGTCATCAGGGTGTCGTCAATTTGTTATCATGTGTGTTCAAGGGTCTCCACTTCGTGTAACTTTGGTGATGATTACAAATTGCCGAAGGACCAAGACACTGCATTGAAATCTGTGTAAAAAGTCAATAGGAAAAGATAAATGTTTAAAATTCCATAATTAATCACAGGTGACGTCATCATGACGTTATTATTTTCGTGCAATCTTTCCCTGAGTTTCTTTGCTTGGTATACCTTTGGAAAGAATACAAGATCATTAAATGACAGAAATATTACTTTAAATCTATGTACAAAGTCAATGGGCAAAAATAATTACTTAAAAATCTATTTAAATTACCTGATGACATCATCATGACGTAATTGCTTTAGGACCATCTATACATAAGGATCTTTAATTTGTATAAGTTTTATGAAGATCCAAAGTTGCTTAGGCACTTAAGTCGTCGGTGGAAGAAACGTGCACAAATGAAATGGGCTTTTTGGAAAAGAAAAAGAAACTGAATTTGTTCTGTTGTCAACAGAACAGATGGTTTTTGCCTTTTAAAATTTCACCAATATTTCACCAATTTCACAGCATCAACCTTACGGGGGAACGATTTGCACATGTCCACTTAAGTTCAAGTTTGGAACCCAATCAGACATGCACTTCAAGAGACGTAGCGCCTGGGAGAGTGCCCCTTTAATGTCAAGTGACATGATTATCTGAGGTCTATCACACATCCCCTTCCAGATATCTGCAAAGTTTCAACCTGCTGGTAGATATACTTCAAGAGATACCAAGCTTTAAATGATGTACGTTAAATGTCACGTGACTTTTCAACTGATTACGTCATCATTTAATGAGGCCAATTTTCGTCTGTCACACATCCCCTTACAGATGTCGGCAAAAATTCAACCCGCTGAGACATGTACTTCAAGAGATATAGAACTTTAAATGATGCACCTTTAATGTCATGATCATGAGATCATCACGATCGAGGCCAATTTTCGTCTGTAACATTTCGCTTTTCTAATTATCTGCGTTCATCCCAATGGAATATGTGCATTTGTAGTTCAGGAGATACGTGTTTAGGGCTACTGACAACAGACTTCACAAACTTTTCATTAAACAAGACTTTCAGTTCAGTTTAATTTGTATGGGAGACCAAAACTCAACATCCCTTCAATATCTCTTTAGAATAAGATGACCTTGATTGGGATTTTAGAGACAAACACAACGTTAGCTTTGCTTCTGTAAAGAAAAATGGGGAACGGACAATGAATAGTTATTTCAAATGCCAATACTTAATTTAATTCACTGCGTACTTTTTTGCCTGATCCATGGCGAAAACATGGTTGAACGTAGGGAAATTATCAGTCTGGAAGTACAAAACGTGGAATACCATCAAGTGAGTGTGCACTTCAGTTTTTTCGCCGTAACCATGTAAAACCCTCTTAAAACCAGAGGATATTGGGCTCTAATAGGGCCATCGGTATACACAAACTAAGAGACGTGATTTCAAAAACGGGAAGAAATATATTGCAAACATCACTTTCACACGATTCTTCCAAAAGTACATCTTATCTCCTATCGACAGTAACTGGACAAATGATTACATCTAACAACTGTACCTGTGAGTGGACATGTAGCACCATAAAATCAGAATAGATACTTAAGAAACATGGGAATACAATTAAAATATCAGAAGTTGTGACCGTTACAAACTTTGCACAAGGCTCCGAAACTTGTGTTCACATTTTCTACAGAAATCTTGAACAAAACATGCCGGGACATTTGTACATACATCTTTCATACATCGTACATACATACATCATACGTCATGGTATTTTGATGAAGTCCTTCTGTAGAACAGTCGTGGTATGAATTGCATTTCAATCGACAACACCTACATGTTGGAAGAATTCCTTCGTGTATGTGCTGGTAAACATTCTTCGGTGTCTTCTAAGAAAAGGAATATATTAATTCATTGTGTGTCAGTTACATGTATATGCAGGGAAAAAAGGTGTAGGAACTGTCAACACTTTTGATATCACTTGGCTACATGCCAGTAGGAACATGTTCATAGTCCTCCATGGTTACCTTGGGGGACTGGACACATGGATGTTGATCAATGAGTGCTTTGCATTAGTACATGATTGGGCGTCCCTCCTGTCTTTGCTTCGGAGTGACCGCATTAATCAGAACTGGCAATCTGTTTGTATGTCAACGCAACAGTAGGCCTTTTCACCATTACCTGTTAATTTCCTTGCTTCGTTGTACAGCAGCTTCCTTTATCATGGATATCTGTGCATCTGATCTACATGTAACTGCAGTGAAGTTGAATTCCTAACATCTGTGACTTTCACTTCAACAGCAGCATAAGGATTCCTATAAACAAGAAACAAATAAGAAAAATGAAACATCCAGCTTATACAAGTAAATAATAAAAAAAATATGAATTAGTAATAATGTGGTTTGTTTTGGGGGGATTACAATGAAATATACACATTGAATGTTTTGAAACAATGAAGGAAAAATCTTCCTTCATGTTTTAGGACATACATTTTTCTGAAGTGTATCATATAAAAACCGCCAACTCCTTTCTGTTCTGAAGATTTGCAGAGACTTAAAATGACATGGGAATCAACTAAAATCTTTGGGATCGTTTAAAGGCTGATAACTTTGCACTATTTTTCCGAAACCATTTTGAACAATTTCTGCAGTTGTTTTTCGATAAATTTTAGCGGTTACATGTATACATGCAAGTAAACCTCACTTCCTGTCGGTTGCAGTCTTGCTACAAGTAGTTTGATGAAGCTGTTTTCATCCTCACGATCAGTCCTGCTTCGGCTGCTCTTATCCATCAATAATACCGAGACTATTGTAAGAAGACTGTCCTCAAGTCTGTGCCGATGAACATCTCTATCATCGTAAAAGAAAAACATACAAGTGTGTTTTTGCCTGCAACTGGGGACCCCCTATTGTTCCTCTTTGTTTGTACTTAAACTTTTTTAGAAGACCACCCATATGTTTTGTACACAGTTGTCAATCGGGGACGCTCTGTCAATCGGGGACCTTCTTCGTCCTCTATTGTTCAGGGTCCCCAACTGAATGCAGAAACAAACTCATATACATTGTACACACGGATTAATCAGAACAGGCAATCTGTCTGTGTGTCAATGCAACAGTAGGCCTTTTCACCTGTTACTTTCCTTGTTTTGTTGTATAGCAACTTCATTTGTCGTTGCTACCCGGGCCTCTGATATCTACATGTAACTGCGGTTACTTTGAAAGCCAATGCTCAGAACTAACATGGAAAACAGATTCATCTCTAGCTTTCACTCCAGTACAAACGATACCTACAGTATACACACAAAGCAAAAGAATGAAATTCAAATACTCCGTGTAATATCAGCTTACGGTACATCGACATGTGTAAATAACCATAGCTCTACATTCAAATTTCATACCTTTTTGGATATTTACACATGTACCGTGAACCCGACTTGGTTTGTCCTCGGGGGGCATGGTTGTGAAATACGGTATTCACGGTGACGCGTTAGGTACTTTATTCGATGCCAATGCTGAGCACAATCGTAAAACTTAACTTTAAATATACAGTGCGCACATGTGCGTTCTGTGCTCCCTCCTGATTTTATTGAATTAAATCCTTAATTCATACTTAAACCATTGAATAATGTACACAGGACGGAGTTAATGAATATGTGCAAGTTGATCCTGGATTTGCTGAACACGTAGGACTTACATAATCACTGTTTATCGCTTTTTTCATCATTTGAACATAAGGTGACCATATCGAAATGTAAAAAAGGCCATTTGTACTGTAGAGTTCAAGTTTCTCGGGATATGTTGGTGCAAATTCAGAGCTAATTTGAGTGAGCTCTCTTCCACTAACATCACTGTCCAGACTTAGCACAAAAAGTGGAGACAAAAACATGCAATTGAGAATGTTTTGTAATATACTTTTGCCTACCAGAACCAGTTCCATGACTTCATCCATCAAGCTTCCAAACCCAGCTGCCCGCCGCACTTACGTGTATTGTATGCTTGTTGGGCTCGGTGCAACCTGGCCTTGCTCAAGATCATTGTGATCATGCCTATTCGGTGTCAACTCCTTGTGCAGTTTCTTGAGCCGACGCATGAATTTGGTTTCAGTTCAGCTTTTATGGGATTACCTTGGAATCTTCTGAGCAAGCAAAATCCATTAAGAACTCAGTTGGTGTAATTTCAGGTCCGGGAAGTCCCGAGAGGTCCTGAGAAAACACATGGGCCCGTCGAAAATGTCGTCCCGATCGAATGCATGTGCTGACGCGAGACGCACAAATGGTCAATACATGCATGAACAATTCGTGTTGAGCATAAAAATTGGTTAATGCTTGATGACATGAAATCTCAGAGTTCATGCCCCTTGATATTTTGCACAATTTTTTCACAATCTACTTGCCAAATTATCTAGAAATTATGCCAGAAGACTGTGCAACGACGCTAATGTCGACTGATGTCGCACATGTCGACTGATCGCACAATGGACATGTGTAATAAGCCCTATATAAAATCTTTATATAAAGTCACAATTGGGTATTAGGTTTCACAATGTGTACAAAGTCAAAGAGAGAAATGAAATCTTCAAAATTATATAATAAATCTAATTATGATGCCAAAGTGACGTCATGCTTCTACATTAATCTATGTGATGGTCTTTGCTTGTACCAAGTTTAATTTTCTGAAGCGGTCAAAGTATTCGCCATTCTGAATGTTGGAAACGTGTACAAAACCTATGGGGAAAAATAAATACTCAAAACTCAATAAAAAAATCAGGTGATGACGTCATCGTGACGCCATGCTTCGCGGCACATCTTTGAGGCAACTTTGATGATGATTGACCCTTGCAAAAGTTCTAAAGTGCTGCACAGAAACACTGTGTACAAAAGAATGGGAACAAGAAGTAGAAGAAGAAAAAACGAGAGCTTATCTGTCTGTTAGACAACAGAACAGAGGGCTTTCTCGCATTCTACTGTACATTTGAACAATTCAGGCATCAGCACACTCAGTCATTTTTCGTATATAACACCTCTCTTTCAAGTTATTTGTAAAGTTTCAACCAGATAGAACATGTAGTTCTGGAGATATAGGGCCTTAAAGAGTGCATCTTTAATGTCACGTCACTTGTCTCTCGATGACGTCATCATCACATGAGGTCAATACTCCTCTAAAGCGCTCCCTGTTCAAGATACCTGCGAGATTTGAACCCAATCGGATATCTACGTCAGAAGATATAGGGCCTTAAAGACTGCACAATTAATGTCACCTGACTTGCCTCCTGATGACGACATCATCACATGACGTCAACATTCGTCTGCAGCACTTGCCTTTCTAGTTATCTGCAAAATTACAACCAGATAGGACTTGCCCTTCAGGAGATATAAGGCTTTGAAGTTTACACATTTAATGCCACGTCACGTTGCTCGTGATAACATCATTATGACGATTTTCTTCTTGGACCTTCTCTAGCTTTTGGTTTAAAGCAAGAACATAAAATGTATCACCAGTCAGATTTATATGAGTGTCAAAGTCTGGCCGTTGAAAAAAACGTGTACAAAACCTAGGGGAAAAATTACATATTCAGAAATAAATATAAAATTAGGCGATAGCGTCATCGTGACGTCATAAATTAGGTATTTATTTTGCATCATGGTTTTTGCCGGCTTTAACATTGATGACGAATGAAGATCGCCAAGTAACCAAAATTGTGTCTTGTAAACATGTACAAAGTTAATGGGCTTCACTTAATCACTTGATGACGTCATCAGGACGTCATTCTTCTAAACTGCATTGCACTGTGCAATGTCTTTGTTACAGGCAGATGTAACCTGTTCACCCACGTAGAAGCTAATACACAGTGTACATGCAAGAATGGATTCTCGAGTGCGCAATTATCTTAAGGTGTGCTTTTGTAGTCGGCGTTTGGTCTGTGTAATACAAGTTGATCAGTTACGCACTTGATAAAACGCACTTTGATGCTTAAGCTACCATATTGTAGACGATTCGTGTCTTTTCCTGTCAGGGTTTATTTTGGGGGGGAATTTTTAAGAATTAAAAGACTTTTATTATAACTTCTGATCTGATGACGTCATTGGCCTAAAATTTCACGCGTGTTAACTGGGAAAAGAACATCCAGATCAATTTTCAAATGATTCAGACAAACTTCACCCCCGCCATCCATTCAAAATTTATTTTTCAGAATTCTTAACCTGTCGCTAGAGGGTGCTCGTCACCGAGAGTTGGCAAATTTTCAAGCACTTGTGCTGAGAGCAGATCGCATTGTATGGAACACCCAAAGAAATAAAATGTGTTTAATCTTTAACTGTGCTCTTTCCACGAAACAAGTAATGTTTTGCATTGTATTTGGTATTGTACATGTCTGATTGGGTTGAAACCTGGCAGATATCTTGAAAGGGAAGTGATTAAGACGAATATTGACCTCATGTGATGATGGCGTCACCAGGTGAGAAGTCACGTGACATTAAAGGGGCATCCTTTAAATTACTATATCTCCTGAATCACATTTCGAATTGATTGAAACCTTGCAGATATCTTGGAAAGGGAGTGCTTCAGTCAGATATTGACCTCATGTGATGATGACGTCATTCGGTGACAAATCACGTGAAATTAAAGGTGCATCTTTTAAATTACTATATCTCCTGAAGTGCATGTTCGATTTGGTTGAGACTTGCCAGGTATTTAGAAAGGGAAGTGTTATAGACAAAATTGACCTGATGATGGTGACGTCATTACATAATCATGTCACTTGACATTAAAGGGGTACCCTCCAAAGCGCTATGTCTCTTGAAGTGCATGTCTGATTGGGTTCCAGACTTAAACCTATATGGACATGAGCAAATCATTCCACCATCAGGTCTATGCTGTAGATTAATTGATGAAATTTCAAAAGGCGAAAAAGCCATCTATTCTGTTGGCAACAGACAGATAAGCTCTAGTCATTATAACTTCTGATCAGATTTCGTCATGGGTGCCAAATTCCACACGTGTCAACTGGGTAAAGATCATCATCCACATCAATTTCAAGGCGGCTCGGACAAACTTTGCCGTAGACATCATTCAAAATTCATACCCCCAAGTGACTAACACTGTTAAAAACAAGTCAGCATCTATTGCCAATTTTAAGCAATAAGCCTATATCTGGTTTCGACCGGAAGGAAGGGTCACGGGATTTGACCAACATGACGTGAATTGAAGACCAAATTTTACTCTGCCACTTGACACAAACACAATGTTGCGGGAGGCCACGGTTGATTTTTATAGGGATTTTGAAAAATTTAATATGATATTTTAAAATTTAATAACAAATCACTTGAAGACGTCATCATGACGTTATTATTTTAATACTTTGTTTGCCTCAAGGTCTGTGCTTGATGTAGCTTTTGTGATGATCAAAGTTACCTAAATGGTGTCTCATAAACGTGTACAAAGTCAATGGGCTGAAATAAGTATTTTAAAAATCAGTAAAAAATCACTTGATGACGTCATCATGACGTCATTGTTCCAGAACCCTCTATACACCGGGGTCCTTCATTGATGAAAGTTTGATGAAGATCCAAAGTTGCTAAGGTATTAAAGTCGATGGTGGCAGAAACGTGTACAAAACAAAGAGGATTTAGGCAGAAGAAGTCGGAAGAGAAAAAAACTAGGGGTTTGTCTGGACAGAGCAAAGGGCTTTTTCGCAGTTTTCTTTAGAAAAAGGCATTCCTACATCGCGGAAAGAGCACAGACTAGAGATTTTATATAGTTACCTCCTTTGGCGTTCCACACAATGCGATCCGCTCTCAGCGCAACGTGCTTGGAAATATGCCAACTCTTGAGTATAATGCCCTATGCACATCGCAATGCCCATGTCACAGGCAGATAATGTGTGTCCATACACACAGTAGCCAATGCATGGTATGCGAATGGGAATTTGAAGTACGCAGATATTTAAAGGGGTTTTGTTGTCGATGCGTCCTCTGTGTAGAGAATTACACAGCTCATGCACTTCATGCAGTTGACTCCCATGTTTTATCTATCATCTAATGGACAACTCACGCTTTTATCTCCTGAGTTTGATTTTTTACGAATTTTTAAAAATAAAAGTACATGTATTTTTTATTATAACTTCTGATCTGATGACGTCATCAGCCCAAAATTTCACATGTGTTAATTGGGTCAAGATCATCATCAATATCAATTTTCAGCCGATTCCGAAAAACTTCGCCAGAGACATCTAAATTTTAACCTGTTGTCAGAGGGCGCTCGACAATTACATGATGTCATCATTTGGAGAATAATATACCCAAACAGACTAACAACGTTGAAAACAAGTTGATATCTAATACCCCTTTTAAACAATAAGCCCACTTCCGATTTCAACTGGAAGGAAGGGTCACGTGATTTGACCCACACAAGATGAATTGAAGAACAATTTTTCACTCTGCTGCCACTTGCTGCAAACGGGAGGCCACGGTTGATTTATATGGATTTTTACAACTTTAACATAAAATTTAAATGTTTAAAATGGAACAATAAATCACTCTATGATATCATTATGACGTAATTATTTAAGTGCTTTCTTTATTTTAAGGTCTGTCCTTGGTGTAATTTTGATGACAATCAAACATCGGTAGATTACCATAATGGTGCCTCGAAAACGTGTACAAAAACAATGGGCTTAAATAAATATTTGAAATTAAATAATAAATCTATTCATGATGTCATCGCGACGTCATTCTTCTAGGATATCTATGCATAAGGGTTGTTCATTGATGTAAGTTTGATGACGTCATCATCATCTTTGCCTCGAGGTCTTTCCTGGGTGTAACTTTGATGACGATCGAAGACAGCTGAGTAACCAAAATGATGCCTCAAAAACGTGTTCAAAGTCAACTTGCTGAAATGGATATTGAAAAGTCAGTAATAAATCAGCTGAGGACGTCATCGTGACGTCATTGTTCTAGAACCATTTATGCATAAGGGTTGTTCATTGACGTAAGTTTGATGAAGATCCAAAGTTGCTTAGGCACCAAAGTCGATGGTAGAAAAAACGTGCACAAATGGAATGGGCTTTTTGGAGAAGAAGAAGAGGGAGAAGAAACAACGAGAAGTTCGAGAACAGAGCATAAGGCTCCGCATTTTGAATGTTTCTTATGAAAGGGAATAGGGCTTTAAGGAATGGCCATTAAATGTCACATTATTTTTGGTCCAGCTACCTGGAAAGTTCAAACGCACATGGACTCCGGGAGATGTGAACCTTTAAACATTGCACCTCATATGTCACTTTGCTTGCCACTTGAAGAAGTCATCATCACATGAGAGCAAATTTCGTCTTTAACCTTTCTTCCCATGTAACAAGCAAGTAGATGAATACAACAGGCAAACACTCTTTGAAAAATGCACTGATTGTGTGTCTATTCCTGCCAAGGATTTTCAAAAAGATGGAAGTAAAGGTAATGGGAAACGAAGTGTGAATGTGGTGAAGAAATCAACGTACACAAATTTGGCAGAGTGTCTGTGGTTAGGTATCGGTGCAAATTTAAAAAATAATACAAAATGACACCATTTCAGATTTTGTGTACTGGTACTGTTATCTACCTACCTACCAATTTCCACGACAATTGGATCTTCTTTTATGTGTGTTTCAAAAACCCTTTTTAAGACGTCATCATGACGTCCCACATTTTTCCAAAT
>NC_141777.1:36773424-36873424 GCF_054643075.1 Acanthaster planci
GTTCTTCAATCGGTATTTCAACTTCTCTCGATCAATACAAGCTCCCTTTTCTCGAGAAATGAGCACACTTATTTTGGCCAGCGCAGTTACCTTTGCAGCGGCGGAGCTGACATGTATCATGCGCAATGTGTACTGTGTACGAGAGTCTGTCTAATGAATAACTAATGTCATCGAGCTGACGTCACACAGCTAGCAATGACGCAAACGGCGAGAGGACAAACAGCGGCCACGGCGCATTCATCAGTACACGTTGCTATCTACTGCTGACGAATAGCGCCGTAAGATTGTTCACGGTCAACGGATGGTGTGGGCGATAAATACCTTTTGGATTTCCGCATCGTGCTGTCAGATGGCAAACAGACACCGTCAGTGTGCACGTACATTACCAATGTGGCTCTAATGCATAGAATGCAGAGCTGCCAGCTGTTTACAGTCTACACTAATGTTGGAAAACAACCACAGCACTGCTCCAATCACGCGTACACCATCTTATGACGTTCCATTTTGGGAACACTCGAATATACTTGACTATCATGCATACTCATTTCACATCCTGTTCAGTTTGACGAAGAGAATTTTCTGTCTTTGATTGCTCGAGTGCTATCTGAGCTACTTTCATTAGTGTGCGTAACACTGTGCATGAAAATGTTGTTTGTAAATGGTAACATCAAGCAGACATGTAAATCGCGGTGATGTTGTCGTTTCTCGGAAAGTACCACAATAATTGGCGTTTATTGCCAAAATGAAGTTAATGTTCAACATGGAGGAATAAAACACTTCCTGTCTGATTGGACCGAGCAAAATGGAGGCTGCTCTTCGAAAACGAGGCACGAAATCGTTGCAATTGTAAACTCTTTAACCAAGGAGAAATAATTAATCTAAGGCAAGGGGTTATTTTCACAGTTACCATCATCTCCCGATAGAAAGAAAAACATTTTAATTATTACTGCTGTTATTTTTTTAATGGCAACAGGCTCGTTAAAACACCCCATATGCTATTGGTCCCAGGGGAGCTATAGATAGCTACAAACGGCTGGTTGGGAATCAAAGCCGGATGTCATCAAGCGGGGGCAATTGTTTGCTAAGCTAAAATTATCCGGCTTTTCCATTGATAAAATGGGAGATGTGACGTAAATGCCGACATTATCTGGAATTCGCTGGTGCGGTTTGGTCACGCGATATTCAAAATGACACGTGGCTATTTCCCACCTGTTGAGTTTTTCCGAAGAAAAAAACACAACAGATTGTCGTCATGATTCTACCAAGCCGAAAAAGCCGGGAGCTGATTATCAACATTCTGGCCCACGCGGCACGGTCCACGTTTTTGCAATCGTGCGCCGGCAGCATTTGTTCACATCGAATGTTGCATCTTGAAGTGGCGATCGGTTTAAAGACTGACTGAACATGCTAAAATAGGTTATTTCGCGTGTGAATTGAAGATGCATGAACAACTTGCAGATGGGGCCCCTAGGTGTATGGGCGAGAAGTAGCGTGGGAACCCCTCGTAGTATGATCAACGAGAGAGATTTTCTTGTAAATTGCGGCGTTCAAAAGAGAATGTGCATGATAGTCCAGCTGGTTTTTATGTTACATTATAGGACACCGCCCCAAGCAACTAAGCAACTACCTAGGAAACTTTCCTAGCAAGTTGCTTTTTCTACATCGTACCCGAGCACCTTCGGCGTTCGCTATTTCACTGAAAAGCGCCGCGCTTTGGAATCGCTGTGAAAATGTGAATATGAAATTGAGAACCATTCAATCGCACTAAAAGAATGTACTGTACAGACATGGGCAAAAAGATGTGATTTTAAAATATCAGTGGCTGTGTTTTATTGGCGATAAATGTACAGTTGGAATTTCCCTGATGCTTTGTTTCCCCGAATGAATGCATAAAAACCGGCCTTGCACTGTGACATACTTCAAATGCCTTTCAGTTCAAATGCTCTTTCTTTTTCTTATCTACAATCGCAATCCTGGTATCAATACACCGGGAGGTAGCGACTTCTACTTTCAGCTTACAGAAAAGCAAACTAGCACCATTGCAATCATTGCCAGTAAACATAACTCACACCATTTGCAGCAGAATACATTTACTGTAAAAAATAAGTTAAGTTTCAATCGTCCTCGTACAGATTACAGTCAAACAAACGTACAGGTGTTCCTACCCGATAACTACTGAAATGTGCTAAATATAACCAGTGCCATTAACTACGAGTATAACATCGAAACGTCTTTTAATGATGTACACGATCTACACGTACAAAGTCTGTGTAATTCTGTGCCTTTCGTAACAGCTGTGTACACACAGGCAAATAAAATTGTTTAAAAAATAATTCCTATTTATATTATGAAACAGAGGCTAATAAATTCCGTGCGATCACAAAGAATCCCAAGACTGCTCTTGAATTTAAGATAGTAAACATGTTTCCTCAAAATGGACTAATAGGCCTTAAGTGTTTCAATTGGGCATACATAAAACTCGTTTTGTCAAACGGGTCTCCAGCAAAACAAGAACTAGTCATTGTGAAAGTCAGACAGCAATATCTTCAGAGACAGCAAAACTGAACTGTGACACATTCTGTGTACTGGTGCAAGCAGTCTTACTGGAGGCTGGGTTGAAATTTCAGCGTACCTATTTTGTTGCAGCTTGACTAAAATAAGACGGGATACCCGACCACGTAGACAGCTTGTCTCACTGAACATGCCTGACGGCCCCTTTTCATGGCAGACCGCACTGATCTGGGTTTTGTACAGGGCGGTAGTGGAACAGTGACTCCATACAACAGATATCACAGTGAATACCACCATTGGTGGGGGCCACTGCACATGACAACACTGTGGTCGCCGGATTCATCTGTACCTTGCAGCAACACCTACAGTACTAGTACCCTGCAAGTGTGAAGCCATGTCCGTATCATTGAAAACCACTATAATGACATCTATTTTCTCACATGAATGAACATCCCACGGTGGCAGGTTAGAGCACCAGATGGTTGCCCATAAGAAAAAAAAACAATGTACATTGGATCAATCATACTGAAGCAGACTTGGGATGATCACAAAGTCAGATAATAAAGGCCAATTTAATACTGAAAAAGACTCAGTTTTCATAAAATACTACAATACTTTTTCTCATCAGAAATTCAAAAAAAGAGCAGTAAACTAATGAAGTGTGAACCAAAAATGCTGCTTGGAATGAAAGACAAATATCTGGAAATGGGACAAAATACTACTAGCTTCAAACTGCTCAAAATGGACAATGAAAGAAGAGATTGACAAAACCATATGAAATGTCACAGTTAAAAAAAAGCATATGAGAAAGACATTAAAAGGGGGGCAGTGTGGAACAGTAACTTTGGGCCGAATAGAAATGAGGAAAGGGACTGCAAATAACATAAACGTGGTATTACCCTGTTCAGAGAAAGACCTGTGGCCAGTTAAAGCTAAAGGGGTGCATCAATGCACAGTGCAAGAACATGTCCTACAATTCAACCTCTACGCACTTCCCACCTGTCCGCACTTGGAAGTATTTTTGTGGGCAAAAACAAAATTTCTGTGGCATGAAAAACTATGATGAAGCAACATTTGATAGACGTGTTCAAATCTAGATATAAACGCTGTCTTGTCAACCTTACGTCTGGGTTTTTCAAGGGGTAAAAGTGACTGTACATGTACTGTACGATAAAGGTACTAAGGAACACATAAATTGCAACTCTCTGAAATCTCATTTTAAAAAGTTAAGCAGCACCATTTGAGAACTGAGGTACATTTCTTAAGAAATGCCGAATTTCAGTTTGTTTTTCTTCGCTGTTTTCTCAACATACTCGAAGAGTTTGATACAACCGTGATTGATACAACCTTAGGAAATCATTTACAAGCTTTGCAGATCAAATAAAAAAGTGTCGCCCAAATCAGCCTGTTCCTCTCAAAGACAAGATACATGGTCAACATATTACTTGAATTAACATGCGTCAAAAAGTATATATTAGTATAAAAACACTGCACAGGGCTTGTGACATGGTCACTATCAAGACATAAAAAAGATAGGCCTACTCATAAAAATCATGTTTTAAAAAGTCAGAGAAGGTTCTAAAATTTCCGAAATCACGAGCATGTCTTCCAGATTCCCGTAAAATTACACAGGCAGTTTTCACTCAAGTAGCTGAATGCAATCCGTGACGAGATGGATTCAGACTACTCCTAAGGCACATTTATCGTCGTCGGCGTCGACCTCTGACCTGGCTGTCCTTGCATGTGGCGCAGCAGTAGGTGTCGTAGGGCTTCCGATGGCAGAAGTTAGCACGTAGAACTACGCGGCAGTTGGCGTAGCGGACGTTATCTTGGCAGTTGGGATCAACAGCCGCACCTAGATGGAAGGTCAAATAAAATAACAGTTTTTAGTAATGATGAAGAAAATTATTTAAATCATTATTATTCCGGATCAATAGGCCCAAAAGCATTCCTATATATCATCTCAGCTTCATGGGAAGTAAGAAGATCGGCACAGCTGTTTCACAACCATACTCATCAACCACAATCATCTTCTCTGCCCTCACGGGTACCCATGTATACACCTGGGTGGAGAAAGGTAAGCAGCGATAAAAATGACTTGCCCAAATGTCCCACCGCTGGATTGGAACCATAGACTCCAGGAGCGATAAAAATGACTTGCCCAAATGTCCCACTGCTGGATTGGAACCATAGACTCCAGGAGCGATAAAAATGACTTGCCCAAATGTCCCACCGCTGGATTGGAACCATAGACTCCAGGAGCGATAAAAATGACTTGCCCAAATGTCCCACCGCTGGATTGGAACCATAGACTCCAGGAGCGATAAAAATGACTTGCCCAAATGTCCCACCGCTGGATTGGAACCATAGACTCCAGGAGCGATAAAAATGACTTGCCCAAATGTCCCACCGCTGGATTGGAACCATAGACTCCAGGAGCGATAAAAATGACTTGCCCAAATGTCCCACCGCTGGATTGGAACCATAGACTCCAGGAGCGATAAAAATGACTTGCCCAAATGTCCCACCGCTGGATTGGAACCATAGACTCCAGGAGCGATAAAAATGACTTGCCCAAATGTCCCACCGCTGGATTGGAACCATAGACTCCAGGATCAGGAGTTGTAAACCCTCAACCATTTGGTCCACATGTCAAGTACTGAACTTGAAACTAACACTCCTTTGATGCGGTACTCAGTGATTTCTTCAGTTTCAATCAAGACACCGACAATATCAAAGATTTCCAGGACACAAGCTGAAGAGTTCGATTGGTGTGATACCAAGAGAATATTCCAAAGGCTGCAGTCACTTTTCTTCTGTTACTTTTCTATCAATGGATGAACGGTACACCTCAAGATGCCCCGAAATTGACCATTTCACCCATTAATACCAATTTCTTGGCCAAACTAAATGAAAAAAAAAGGAACACAAACAACTGAATCGCTTTTTAACTACGCAAGAAAGTAACAAACACAGAACATGAGAACATCAAACAAGAAACACAGGGACCAATTAGAATCCGAATGACACTGAAACACTACCCCCCATGTTGTTTATACACCACTTTGACGTTAAGTGAAATGGCAAAGAAATGCGTATCATGCCAAATAAAAAGAAACGAAGAATGACGAGGCCATGCAGGGCCCAAAAATGAACAAAATGAAGCCATCTCTATCAGTTTTCTAAAGTAGATTTGTTCAAATCAAACTCAAATGTTTCAAACAAAAGACAGTTTTCAAAGACAGACATAACTGACCTTGAACAGTGACTGTAGCACTAGCGCTCTCGCTGGAGATACCATTGGCCGCAGTGCACGTGTAGGTACCTCCATCAGTGCTTCTTAAACCTGAAATACCAAGCAGAGAAAGGCCAACAAAAGTAAGATCTACTATTCTCCTGGAAAGGAATTCATTATAATCTTATACAAGACTCATCCCTAAATCAGTCTCCTTGCAATATTGAACACCGCGCAGAGGCACACTCAGGAGTCGATGCGGAGAGGCCTTTAGGGGAAACACTAAAGCGAAAACAGTTTCAATTGCATTGTTGATCCCTAAAACGCTGGATACATACTGCCATTATTTCTTCCAAACTGAAATACTGCCCAACATGTTACACAGCATCATTAAAAAACATACCATGATAAAATATCAGCGTACATGAAGTTTTTGGACAAAGTGCATCCGTTTTGGGGTCACTATTTCCTTAATACTGTCCAGTGGTGTACTGGATGGCTTAACCACTTGCTGCCGGTGGCAGTTATCAATGTTGATGATGCTGGGGAGGGATATTTATCATTTTTTTCTGTTTTCAAAATTCTTTAAAAATTCCCATCTTTGTTTATTGGACACTTACACCCAAACAAAGGACTGTCTGGTGGCCCCTCTAGCCTGACAGACAAAATCTATTGACGGCCGAGTATTTCAGCCAGGCCTGCAGCCTTGTAATTAGAGCCGAGATTGTGCATTGTTATATAACTTTCTTTTGTTCAAGAACCTGCCAAAGTGCACTGCTGACCTCTTCTTCATAGGGGCCAGATTAGCATGCAGCCGTGCTGTGTGGCTCATCGCTGCGGGCGTAGAGCGCTTTTGTCCGCGGGGGTAATCCGCTCACTCTAAATGCCCCAAACTATGGTATACTGTCTCAAGACAAGGCTGGATTATCTCCACCTTTGAGAGTGAAAAAATGTTGGTGGTGCCCAGCAGCCTGGTCTTTTGTTCCGAGTACGGTCTTTTGTTACAAGGCCCAGTTCACTTTGTCCGAGTTCGGAGACCCCAGCCACGAATATAAAGCATACGTGTTCGGTACCGGAATCCCTGGCAGAAAGTGGTTAAAATAGCCGTGCACACATACGGGCGTTTTAAAAGATTTTCTGTTTTCAAAATTCTTAAACAAATTAATTGCTTTGTTTACTGGACGTTTACACCCACATGAATGACTGTCTGGTGGCTACTCTAATTTGACAGGCAACATCTATTGATGTCTGAGTATTTCAGCCAGGCCTGCCGCCTTGTAAAAAGAGCCCAGATTGTGGAGGGTTACATATTAAAGTTTCTTTTGTTCCTGAAACTAGCACAGTGTGCTGCTGACGTCTTTTCAATACGGGCCAGATTAGCATGCAGCGGTATTGTATCGCTCATCACTGGAGTGCTTTTGTCCCCGTTGGTAATCCGGTCAAGCTGAATGCCACAAACAGTGGTATAATCTTTCAAAACAAGACGGATTTCCTCAGCTATTGACAACTGAAAAAATGTTGGCAATTCCCAGCAGCTCAGTCTTTTAAGTGCGGTCTTTTGTTACAAGGCCCAGCTCTTTTGTCCGATTTCGGGTACCCCGGCTATGTGTACACACCCAAAGTACCTGAAACCGGGCTCCCCAGCGCTAAGTGGTTAACCACTACCAGCCGGGGACTCCGAAATCGGAGCCGTATGGTTTATATGTGTGGCTGGGGTATCCGAACACGGACAAAGGAAACAGGGCCCTGTAACAAAAGACCGTACTCCGAACAAAAGACCAGGCTGCTGGGCATGACCGGCATTTTTCACTCTCAAAAGTGGTGATAATCCAGCGTTATTTTGAAACCGTATACCAGGCTTTGGGGCATTGAGAGCGAGCGGATTACCACCGGGGACAAAAGCGCTCCACTACTGCAGCGATGAGCCACACAGCACCGCTGCATGCTTATCTGGCCCCTATTGAAAAGAGGTCAGCAGTGCACTGAGCCAGGTTCGTGAACAAAAGACAGTTGTATAACACTGCACAATCTGGGCTCTGTTTACAAGGCTGCAGGCGTGGCTGAAATATTCGGGCGTCAATGAAGGTCACCTGTCAACTTAGAGTAGTGCCTGAAGATTACTCTGTGCGGCTATAAACAACCGTTAAATGGAATGATGAATTGTTGAAGGATTTTGAAAACGGAAAAAATGATAGTCATGCCGGCCCAGCATCCTCAACGTTGAAAAATGCCCCGGTCCGAAGTGGTTAACAAACCCAACACACCTCGACAAACCCCCCCTTTCAACCTACCGTTGATGATCAAATCCCCCGTGGGCAGTAACTCAAACCGATCCATGGGAGGCAGGCCCACGTTGTTGACCGTCCATCGCGTGGTGGGTTTGGGGGAGCCGGTACTGCCGCAAGCCAGCCTAACGGTGGCCCCTACCTCGGCCGTGACATCGTAGGGAATATTCACAATGTGCACCTCGGCTGTAAGATACCAAAATGCTATGATGGAAATGTGCAACTGGGGCCTCTTGGATTGTGGTTTCATGTATCAGCCGAGTAAGCTTGTGAATTGTTTCACATAAAACACCGAGTATACGGTACTATAAATATGTGAAACCAGCTCTAGAAAAATGGGTAATAAGTCGCCAGATTCAGGTTATGAGTTTTTTATATGGCTGGATTCTGTATATCAAAAGCTACAATTTGATACATGAATGACCCCCTGTAGTGCACTGCGTTCCGGAGATATCTAGACATTTGTACATCCACATTTTCGGATTCAATAAAAGCACTTTTCGAGAAAAAGCTCATAAAGTGTTGCCCTTGGAAACACAATGCTTTATAGGATTTCTTACTGAATGATCAATTTATCAGTATCAATGTTTGTAGTCACAAATTCTGAAAATACATATATTATAGAAGCTATTAAAGGAAAAAACACAAAATCACATTTTTGAAGAAATTTTGCCTTCTCCAAATAGAACAGGCTATTACGTAAAAATTACCCTTTTTTGCAGAGCGGGTCACACATGATCTGTGAACGGCAAAACTCAAGTTGAAAATACAGAAGTAACACTGTAGGTTTACCTTCGACAGTCAGCGTGATGGTCTTCTTTTGCACTGTGCCGAACATGTTGCGTCCCGTGCAAACGTAGTTGCCCGAGTCACCCAGCTCCACATTCTCAATGCGCAGTGTGTCGTCTTCCAGCTGTGACATGCGGGGGTCGTTGTCAGGCAGGAAGACCACACCTCGCTCCCAGGTCACTACTGGCTTGGGGTTCCCTGTAGCCCGGCAGTGGAGCTCCACCACGTCTCCCTCCTTGGCCCGCACCGAGAGCTGGCTAGTCTCAGGAATTTGCACCGGCGCTATCAAAGGATAGAGTCCCAAAGTTACTTTCTCAGCTCTAGTTGACTTGTTAAATTTAGTTTGTTCTGTAGCCTTGCCTTTGGGCGTAAATATCAACTAGCAAGCACCGACTGATGGAATACAAGTCAGGGGCCAAAATTAATGAAGCTAAGGCCTCAAATCTTGAGGTTTCGAGCTGGATTGTGAGAAACTCCTCAGATCAAGGATGCTCATAGCTAAGAAAAGCTCTTCAGGCCTGAAGAAACCCATTCCATTGGGGTAACCAAGTATCAGATACTGACCTGACGTTTTGTACAACCTTTACCTTTTTTTCTTTTACCATACGACAGAGTCAAGTTTCTCAGTGATTTTGAAGCGTATCATAAAAGCATGCAGTATTTATTGTCCATACTCTTTGGCTTTGTACAGACCTCTGTCTTTCTATCACAGCTGGCTTTTTTCTCGGCCGATCAGTGGCCGGTAAACTATAGCTAGTCATCAATACAAAAGCAACAAAATACTCCAGGAGTACTAAGAAATTCTCATGCAGCTACCAAAAAAATCAAATAATACATGCTACAACAATATTGAATGATTGTCTCCTCTGTAGGAATTAATGGGACAAACGTACATTTTGTTGCAGCAACTAAGAATGCTATTTCTGCAAACTCAGGCCATCCACAAGAACAACAGGCAGCATGAGAAAGATTTGTATAGACCAACCCCTTCGGCATTTGAGCAGCGCTGCTAGGCTCTGCGGTTTCGTGAGCCATATATACTGCCCACATGTGTTCATGTGCAGACCAAATATACTCACTGAAAACGTTGACGTCCACAGCAACTTTAGCGGCCTGCCCGACGCCATTGGAGGCCCTGCAGACGTACAGGCCAGAATCTGCCTCCACCACGTCCTCGATGACCAACGTGCCGTCCTCGCTCACACTGATTCTGCTGTCCCTGCCATCCTCCACATTCGCGTCCTCGCGATGCCAGGTGACAGTCGGGGTGGGGCTGCCCTGGGCGCGGCAGGCTATCGTCAGGGTGCCGCCCAATACCACCGTGGAGTCTGAGGGGGCCACTTCCACCATTGCTGGGGTGATGCCTACACGTGGAGTATTGGTTATGAGAGAAGTGCGTCACCTTCTGCTGCTAAAATTTGCGTCTGTTCTACATGCTTCACACCTTGACCTGAGCTAGCTCATGTTATTCGAGCAGCTCTGACATTAATCTTGTTGCTCGCACCAGGTAGCCCCTACAAACCCTGTAGTTGACCAGTGGTAGCTCTCTAGGCCTTTGCGTCACAAAAGTGCACACTTTACCTCAAGAAGCTGAAGTGAATGGTGGAGTTTTGGGGCTCCCCCGCAATTAAACTTCACTTAGTAAAGAAGCTGTTAGTTTTGCTGCAACCAGCAGATCTTTTAAACATTACTGTGATCACTGGATACTATAAAGCTGAACTGTTGTGGCTAATACACACATGTCCCCTGTCAATTGGAGTTGACCTGAGGGTATTATTCTTAACTGCAAGTTAAAACCAATGTCTTAAAATATCAAATTTGAAATATCAGAAATTAAAAACGGTATAATTACTGGAACCAGTTCCTGATGTTTTTCGAGTTTTAAAACTGTGGACAAAGTGGAGAGTAAGATCTTAACATCATACTGTACTCTAATGGTCAACATGGTTCATCTTAATTGTTCCATGATGCCAGCTGTTAGTGTTGCCATGGGCGTCGCCAGGATTACAGGGGGGGGGGCTCAAAGCGCTCATCAGCAACAAACCATTAACAGAGGGAAGGTGGTCAATTTCTACGTTTTTTGAAAAAAGTAAACTGGGGGTTTTCATCCCCTCTCACCACTTTTTTTCATTTCTTTTATTTTGCTTTTTTAGTTTCCTTTTTTTTCTCAATTATTAAGGGAGGGGTCAAGTGCCCCCCCCTCCCTTGTGACACCCACGAGTGTCGCTGGGACAGTATAAAAGCAGACGTGACCTGGTGATACATGACCAAGGCCAGAGAAGCTCACCTGGACAGCCGAGATGGTCTTCCCTGCTGGCCTGGGTGACGCCATCTGGACAGCAGCCAAAGGTGGACGTAGCACAGCCTTCGTCACCCAACGGGTGGCTGGGGCTCAGCGTCACCCTGTCCGTCGGCTGGGTGGTATTACTGGGCTCACCAATCCGGACTGTGTCATTCCGGTAGTAGACTAAGTTGGGAAAAGTATCAAACAATCGTTCTTTTGTTAAAATTAGCCATACTAATTTCTAAAAGTTGATGTGCATTTGTGGCCAAGTCTACTGACACGCAGTGAGGTCACTAGGGCAAGTCTATGTGACCAGGGGACCCTCTTCTGGTCATTCACAGGCCCAATGGGGGAACAGATGTGCACTGGTGACTGGATGTTACTGTGTCTGATTTGGCTATCAATGACTGACAGGTATGATGCCTTGATTCTAAAATGAGAAGAGTTCCATCTGAAAAGCCTGGGCTGAAGTCAAGTTCATCACAAGTTCTTTCCAAGACCAGTCATAAGTAGCAAGGTGAATGTTAACAGCAGAATGCTTTTATCGCAGCTCATTCCAACACCCTGTGACTTGGCTTAAGATGGAATGACTTGTGGTGGACTTGCAGGTACCAGCGATGGACTCCCAAACACTTTAAAATGGGTAAATGTAATAGTCATAAGCTTTTTATTAGCTCCAATAGAATTTTCAGACATACCATTCTCGGACAAGATAGCAATATGGGAACTGATGAAAGTGGGAAAAAACCCTCACCGTCGCAATCTGGCCGGGCCCTCGGGTCCTTGGGCACCCTGGTCACAATCTCCTCCCCGGTCATCTCGTCCACGCACCAGCAATAGCCGGTGCTGCCGTGGCACTGCCTCCGGACAAAGAGGCCCTCTTCCGTGCACTGCGGGATGAAGTTGCCAATCACGTTCTGGGACTGGGCGTTCTGTCTGGTCACCAGGCAGAGGGAGACGGGCTCGGAGGTTGTGGTTACTGTGGTGTGCGATGGATTGAGAGGTGGAGATGCATACGACATGACAAAACTGGTCGTGAAGTCACTGAAAATTATTTGTCTAGTGAGTGACATCAGACAGAACTCACTCAAATGATTCCCTCTGCAATTCTACCCAGGTGTCAATTCACGTCACAAACGGTTGAGTGCTGAGCAAAGTAGAATGTCATTTTATGCTTGAGACCTAGTCTATGGGCTGTTACAAAAATCATCCAATTCTAATGAAGCAAGATCGGCTAACTGCCTTGGTACTTGGTAGGCGCGAACTAACAGATTGAACCAAGGAATCAACAGACCTCTATACTGTTGATACCATACTTTGTTAATATGTATGTGCTTTCCTACAGAGCTCAGTGGACTGTTATTCCCAAACAGCTTCACAGGAAAGTGCACATGTAAACAACAACGTACATCGTCATCAGTTCATGGGTCAATTTACAAGATAACTTGATCAATGGCAAAGCGCTATTCCTGCTTACAAAGGGATCCCCACCACATTGATCATTTTAACAATGTTGGGCCACCTCAGACTGATGTTACGGGTTTAAGTTACCTTATCATTCCGGTTCTTAAGTCCCAGTATAAGATCAAAGCCAAAAGAACGGAGTTGATTAAAGTTTTCAGTACCTTGGACCACGCAGGACTGCTCACATTCCGCTCGGCTTTCAAAGCGGTTGCCGTTGCCTTGGCAACCACCGTAGATGAACCGCCGGCAGGCCTGCTCTTCAGTGTCGTAGTACCACATGGCAAAGTAGCCCAGGCACGGGCCGGTGGCCTGGGGAAAACTGCAAACATCTGTGTGAAGAGGCAGAGAATACAAATCAGAATTCTCTCCATGGAGAAATACCCCCTTATTGGTAAAGAGGAGAGGGTGGAGATTGACTTGGTGCATATGTAAAGGCTGTCCACTTCAACAGCCATTGGTCATGTACATAGCATTGCTAGCACCGAGTGTGCATGAACCCATACGCATATGGGACATTGTTGCCACGTACAAAACCGCCATCTCTTGTACCTGTGTGCAGCAGATACCATGCATGTGTTTAACAGCAAAATTAGTGACCAAGGAGCTCTGTGCAGAGGTATATCTACCCTAAAATAGCCAATCTCACTGGTACATTTGATTTGCACTCAGCCTTGGTAAATGATGTGCTCACATTCAGTCACTGATTTCATGGAGGTCACAGCACCGTTGTTACAAAACATCAAACTGCTGAGGCAGGGGGCAGTGAAGGACTAAGTTTCCCCCAACCCTGATGAGAACAAAGAGCTTGCTCTCAGACCATTTAGGGTAACGTGCTAGGATAGACCATTGTAGATAATCCCAGCACTAATGTCTCCATGGGGGAAACACAGGGAAAACAACTCCTTCCCAGCTGTGAGACGGAAGTAAGTGGCTTTTCTGGGTAAACTTTAAGCTGTGACTTCACAACAAGAAGTATAAAAAGGGAACTAGAATAACACAGAAATCATTAACTCCTCAAACATTTGTACGATATTGTTTACTCTGAATTGGCATAAAAGACAAAGTTAAAACGACAAAAACAGCTCCATGCCTGCATAATGCCAAGCATCCTTAAGAGGCAACATCCATGTGTCCATTTGATCTCCATTCCTACCTTCACAATCCAGCAGCGGCATCCCCGGTTCCCGTCGGGTCTCCCCCTGCTCCATCCCGGTCTCGGTGACACACCAACACTGCCCTGTACTCTCATGACACTGCTGGGGCATGAACCAGCCATCCTCGGTGCACCGCGGCACATACTGGCCGGGCCGCACATTGGCCAGGGCCTCTTCCCTCTGCATCTGGCAAGACTGCATCTCGGGACCTTTGGGCAAAGATTCAACCAGAAGACACTAAGAACGGTGCTTCTGATACAACCACAGTGAACTGAATGACAATTACATGCACGACTGTAACTGAAGAGCTAATATGGTCAATGGCAACCTCTAATGATCTCATGGCAACAGCGCCCTCATTTCGCAGGGGCGTGTTTTGGCATCTCCTAACCAGGAATATGTTTACGACGTCATGGTAATAACCGGGAACATTTTTAGGATGGCCCACAAACACTTGAACACCAAAATGGTAATGTTATCCGCGAGAGGTAAAGTACAAAGTAGCAGATGAGTTTTTCTTTACAAACATGAATTTCACTGAATATTCGGCAAGTTTATAAATGCTACTTCTCTCTCTTTTAAAATTCAAGTCAAAGTACCCTTTGGGTCTCATTTGGTTGGAACAATGACGTCACACAGGCACAATCAAATTGGCAAAATGCTAACCCAACGACCAAAACTGAAATATGCTTATAGTTTGGGTTGCCAAAACACACCTGAGTTACAGAGTAACCAAAAAGAGACAGAGAGAGCACAAAACAAGTTTCAAAGTAAAAGTCACGTCCTGGACCTCAGTAATCACCCCTCCCTGCAGTATTTCCACCCCCTCCTTACATACCTTGGGGTAGACAGGCCTGCTGGCACTCTTCCTGGCTGTTGAACTGGTTCATGTTGCCTCCACAACCGCCGTAGGTAAACTCCTCGCAAGACATGGTCTCCATGTTGTAGAACCACTTGGGGAAATTGCCGCGGCATGGTCCGACAAACTTGGGGAAAGAACACTTGTCTGCAAGACACAATGTGGAGACAGGGGTTTAGACATCAAGTTTACTGCATTAAAAGGACACTGATTACTTGATTAATGGTGGTTCAGATTTCTGTCTGTTTACTGCCAGAAGCAGAACTGCAGAATAGTTAAAATAGTTTGAACAGTTGGAGTGGTTACTTTAAAAGATATGCCAAATTTGCGAAAGGACTTAGACTGATTCATTGTTTGTTTCGGTTTATTCTTCATACGACGTAACTTTGTTAAGTCAGATCAAGTTTTCTTGTTTTGAATTCGCAACAGTTCCACTCAAGTGAACTTCGTAGTAAATGTTTAGGGACATGTATCCAAGCTCACTTTGTGTTCGTGTTCACCTGAAGCATGGACAGACTTTTATGTCTTCAGTCCACTGCAAATGTGTGCATTTCTGACACATATTCATCAAAACCCATGTCCAAACACTCAGTTGCTCTTTAAGATTGCAGTCAACAAAGTCCTGCTACTTTCACTTGATTACTGTACCACATTTTCTTTGCATTTAAACAGTAACTCAGATATGCACTTTGATAATGATTTCACTACTCCACAATGGGAGGGTGCTATTTCCTTAGCAACGGAGGCTCCTTTGGTATTAACTGCGCATCGTTGATTCACGAACGACAATGGTTGTCGTAGTTGCATCGCTACCAACCAAATAGACACTCCCGGCCCACACGGCTCGTTTCAACCGATGAGGGGGTGCTTCTGCTCAAGGCCGATACTGGGTCCCAGAAGACCCCTTGAAAGGCAAGATGCTTACCGTTACAGTCCAGGGGTACCTGGCCACGCCTGGTCCGGGTACCACCCTGAGCTTCTCCATTTTCATTCACGCACCAACACTGGCTGATTAGATCGTAGCACTGGCGGGCCTCAAACGCCCCGTCACTGGTGCACTGCGGGATAAATGCATCCAGGCGAGGGCTAGTCAGGGCTTCCTCCCTCTGAATCTCGCAGGTCGTCGGAGGTCGGCCTGTGACCTCTAATGATATGAGGAAACAGTGAAAAAAAGAAGAAAAAATTTCTTGACTCCATTACCTCAGTTACATAGTTCACTTACAATAAAATACATTCTTTTAGAAATGTGAATCCTTTTTCACACATAAAATTTTGAAAAAATGCAAGTTATTGACATTCAACTGATGAGAAAACCTTTGTATGTTTGACTGAAATAAAAAAACTTGAGTGAAATATTATATTGGAAAGTAATGAGGGACAAAGTTACAAATGGACTCATGAAGACACTGTAACAACACTATACCTTGTACACAAACTAAGGAAAATTTAGGCCTTTTCACACTTGGGGTTGACGCAGGGTTGAAAACTAGACAATTCACACTTGAAAACTTCCAACCCTGCGCCGACCCAGCGATTGATTTCAATTCCGGTTGAACTCAACCCTGCTCCAGACTAGGGTTGAGATTTTTCAGCCCGGGTTGGAAATTGTGGAACAAGTGAGAAACAATGCTGGGTTGAATGCAGGGTTGAAAAACCAAATTTTCATCCCAGGGCGGTAATGGGTTCACTCCGGGCCGAGGTCAACCCGGGTAGAGAGATTGTAGAGTGAAAAGACCTCTTGATAGTTAGGACGGCTTTAATCCAGCTATTTCCATATCTTCATTTGCATTCCACATTGCTACATCATCAAGCCGATATACCAAAACCGAAGAGAGCAATCCATAAATGAGTGGAGGGAATGCTAGTGGCAGTGACTGAAGCAACCTAACGCGTGCCTGGGATCGTATCTACCTGGAATGTAGCACGTCGTCTGGCACTCTGCCTCCGTCTCAAATCGATTGCCGTTGCCTTGGCAACCTCCATAGTTGAAGGGTTTACACCTCTCGGTAATGACGTCATAGTACCACATGGCACTGGACCCTTTGCAAGGACCACTGAACTTGGGCAGACTACACGCATCTGAACAAAACAAAAAATTCCCAAAGAAAATCACTTTTTTGTCAATAAATCGGAAAGTAAAAAAAAATAATCTCATGAAGGTCTAAAAACTGAGAGCTACAAGAAACATTGGTCTGCTCTCGTTTCAAAAATAAAGATAAAAACAACTACATAAGTTTAGGGTTTAACCCCTTCTCGGCTGGAATTTCTTTCCGAAAGCCGACTCCAGGAATTCCAGCCTCGCTTGGCCACAAAGGCCACCTGCCAAACTGCAAATTCTCGGTTTAAGTCCCAGCGTGCTCTGCACGCTTTGAATTACACGGTGAAAAGGCTGATTGTTTGGTGGCATGCAGCTCTACTCAAGCTTCCACATTCCCATTGCCTCTTTTCAAAGTGGGGACTATTGTGAAGCTGGTGATTATGATGCAAAATCGGTCTTTTCATTTCTGGGCTACACACAAAGACCAATTACCATATACACAAGAGCCAGGGTCTGCCTTCTTTCACCGTGTTCGCTCGAGCGTGGGCCGAGAATAATAGCTGAAAAGCGGGCTGAGGATCTCAATTTTTACGGCGGGCTATAGCCACCTCCCGGTGTGAAGGGGTTAAAGATGAATTCTGTTAACTTGGGACGTTTTTTGTTCGACCGTAAAAGGGCACTTATTTCAGCTACATAATTTGAAAAGCAGATGATTATCAAGTGAACTTGTATCCAATGCTTTCCCCACATTCCTGAAATCCTTACCTTTCTGCATGGCATTTGTAAGGAGCACAGTATCTGACAGTATCGTTCACATGGTCATTTATAGGTGCCGACATTTTATCATAATCCCTGTTCACTGTTCCTCATATCATCTCAGCTCCCTGGGGAACATACGAGCCCAATGCTACTATATGTATTTCAGGCACAAACAAGGCATAACAAATGACCATATCTGGCCTCAAAGGTGTCCATTTACTCCAGGGTGGAGGAAAAGGGTGAAGTGACTTGCCCAAGGCCATAGCATGTTGGGGCTTCAAATCCTGGCAGGTGCAACTGCGGGCTTTCGACCCCCGACCTTGCGATTAGAAGCTACAAACCCTAACCACCGGGCCGCATATCCCACACAACTGCGACTCACCATCACAATCCAGCATTTCCTCTCCTGGGCCACGTCGCGTCGCACCCAGCTCCATGCCTTCCTCATCCACGCACCAGCAGTGTCCAATGCTGCTGTGGCACTGCTTGGAGGCGTAGAGGCCATCCTCGGTGCACTGGGGGACAAACTCGCCCAAGAGGCCACGAGCCAACGCGGTCTTCCGCTTCTCTGGGCAGGATGTTGGCTCTGTGGACGGAAGGAAAGAAGAAACTGAATGACATGGCCTCACAAAAAATTTCCTGGAATATCCAAAACAAGCTGAGCAGCCAACCACCGGCTTCTGACAGACCAAATTAATTTCTTTTGTACTTATCATCTGGCCTCCGAACAGCACAACCGTAATAAGCAATCTGATAGTACTCAGACAACACTTGACTTCAACTCTGTCACTAGTGAGCCAGTGGTGTACCTATGGGGATGCACAAATGCCTCCCCAAAACAGATCCATGCCCCGTGGGTACCCACCCACCCTCCCCCCTTAAAATGTTGATGTACACCCCTGTACAAGCTGTAGCTCATTGGCTCCCCCAAAATAATGAATGCACCCTTGGGTGCCCCCCCTGGCCATTTCTCCCTAGTTACACTATGGTAGTAAGCGAGTGCCGGATCAAAGGCACAAGAACCTTGTGAAAATTTCTTCTTTCCGAAAATTGTCTTCTCACAAGCTTTCAGACAGTACTGAATATACCTTGCTTCTTGGTTTACATGTACATCCAATTGGTAGTGGGCAAAATCCAGTGTGCTTACTCTCGCTTCAGCAAAAACTTGACAGGTTTGTGATCGTCTCACCTGGGGTGACACATGTCTGCTCGCACGTCGCCTGGTCATCAAACTGGTTCAGGTTGCCTTGACAACCACTGTAGGTGAAAGTCTCACACACGCCGGCCTCGGTGTTGAAGTACCACTTCTGGATGTTGTCTGGACACTGACCTCTGAACTCTGGCATGCTGCAAATGTCTACCCAAGAAAATTGACACGTAATGGTGTGATAACAAACAGGAAGCATGGGCACTGTTGGCAGGGTACCTCTAGCTCATCAACAGAGGTACCTGCTAAAATGGACATGCGAATATTCTCTCCAGTCTGTGATGCATCAATCAACGGCTGGAGAGTTCACGATGAATGGTTACTGAATTGACATTGAAAAAACTATTTGACATGTGATTGATTACAGTGACTGATTTGTCAGAACTTGACAACTCTCATCATTGAATGATGCCAAACAAAGATTCAACACTAACACTACCCCCGATTTATAAATATAAATAAAGTATAAATTTTTAATTTCTTATGAGGAGAAGTAATGGTCGCAACACTGTCCAGATTTACATCTTTTGCCCCTGTCTTGTCTCACCTTGGCAGTCCAGAGGCTCATTAATGAGGGCTCTCGTTCCTCCTTGCTCCACGCCGTCCTGGTGTACACACCAGCACTGACCAATCAGCTCGTAGCACTGCTTGGGGACAAAGGACCCATCCTCCTGGCACTGGGGTATGAAGACGCCCGGCAGCGTGTTGGCCAGGGCCTCCTTGCGCTGGATCTCGCACATGGAAGAGATGAGCGTCGTCGTTTGGGGGGTGGTGGACGGCTGGCCGCTTCCGGTTGAGTCCGGCAACGGGCTGGGTGACTGACGCTCGGTGACGGCTGCCGTCGGATCAACCGACAAAGTTGTGGAGGCTGGGGTTGTCGTGGATGGAGCTGTTGTGGTGGATCTTGTGGCAGGACTAGATGATGCAGTGACACGTGGGGCAGCCGTGGATGCCACAGATGGAGTCGATGGTGCGCGTGGCGGAGCAGATGGCGCGGTGGATGGTGTTTCAGCAGTTGAGCTGACTGGTGGCGAGCTTGTCGGTGAGGACACTGTCGAAAGCTCATCGGGTGACTCTGTTGGACTGACTGACTGGGTGGTGTATGGAGGTAATACTGTGGTTGGTTGTGGTTGGTAATCTAGATAATGGAGAAAATAACAGGTTAATGATCACACTGCAATATATCGTCCTTACAGCAAGTATATAATGCAGAAAAGTTGCTTTTGGAGATGCATAAATGCAACTTTCCAAGTGCCGATATAGTTTAATGTTTTCTTTTTGCGCTAAGTTTCAAGGATTCAACAGTACTTACATGTTTTTTCAGCACAATACAGGCTGGAATTTTCTTCTGCAAATTTATTTCTCAAGATTGAACTACGGTGTTTCCAGGTGCATTTATGAGTGAATGGTGCAGAATGCAGATGATGAAAGCCTTATAGCAGATTGAGTGATTAACTGCAATATATGCAGGAAGTCAACTTTGAAGTTGCAGTGCAGCCTCCTGCAGGCAAAGGCTACACTGCACACTGTGCTTTGAATTGCTGCTTATCTTTAGCCAATGCTGGAGGCTAACAAGCTTACAAGAGAAAGAAGGTCCCTCCTTGATATCGTCACAAGTCCGTCACGAGTCCATCACAAGGCAAACACAAGTCATCAAGTCTCAACTCAAGTCATGAGCTAACCAAACACTGTTCATCCCCTGCTACTTGTGACCAGACCTGTACCCGACTCGTAAAGGAGTCGGCAACAATGCCAGTCCTTCAAGACAGTTTTTGTCACTCCAAATGAAAACTTGGAGGCAATAGGGCAAGAGGATGGGGGGGGGACATGCATGGATAATGGGGCGAGGCAAGATCTGTGTTGGGACTCACCAGTGCAAGCAATCAGACAAGCCTCACGGGTCTGGAAGCGATTGGCGTTGCCTTGGCAGCCCCCATAGATGAACTTGTCGCAAGAGCCCATCATCGCGTCGTAACCAAAGACTGGGAAGTAGCCCCTGCAGGGCCCAGTCACCTTGGGCAGGCTGCATACGTCTGTAAAGTACCCATTAAAATAACATGGAGTTCAAGTGGACTGCCAAAACTACAACCAGCACGGGGTCCACAAAGACATGTTTGGCGTAGTGGTCATTCGATGTGGTAAATAATGACCATGACTGTAAGCAAACACTTGAATAGATCTACGTCCTCTGCTCCGTGGGTCAAATAGTGTGCCACTGAATTTTCACCCAAATGCACGGCAGGGCTGCAAAAAGATCAGTTCTATTCCATTAATAAAGACGTTGCATTACATATTAACAAGAAATTTGTCACCTCACAGGCAATGCAAGGATTTAGGCAGGTGTTAAGCTAGGGCTTACCGGATTTACTACATATAGGGCATTGTTCAGAATATTTCATATTCATGCAATGCAAGGAGTAATGCCATTTTTCAGGGGGCTAAACCATTTCTTGCACTTACAAGGTACATGTACTTTGACAAATTGGATTCTGTTTCTAAGTCTTGAGGGTAAATTACACAGTATTCGGGCAAGAGGGACATTGCTGTAGGCCGTCACACCGACATGCATTTATTTGGGCCAACTCTGATGTCTAGACGCAGAGTATCTGCAATATCTGTAATTGCGCCAGTCATGGTTAAGTCTCGCCGTTCTGACAATGCGTCAGCATTTGCTGATGTTGGAAACACGGGTTAAGCACTGAGATGGTTACTGTTCAGAAGTACAGTCAAGGTGGTTCATTTGTTTGGTTACAACAGCTTCGCACAACACATCTGAACCGGGAACTGTTTGGCGTTTACCTTCACAGTTGACAGGTTCATCTCCCGCGCCTCGCCTGGTTCCTGTCAGTTCTTCACCGTTCTCGTCGACACACCAGCAATATCCCGTCCCACCATGGCACTGAGTGGGTGTGTACAAGCCCTCTTCGGTGCACTGTGGGATGTAATGCCCGATCCTTCCGGAAGATGAGGCCTCCTCACGTGCCGCATGGCAGTCTTTAACTGAATACGTTGACATTTACCAATCACTGATTAGTAGGTCTATCAATGGGTCTTGCAAAATCAGAAATTGTGTTCAATCAAAAATAAATTTCAATCAAAAAGCCACAGGAATATGACAAATTCAAGGGATCTGTCACAACTGTTTTCAAATCTTCAGTATTACCAATGTGAGCCAACAGATGACAAAGATTTTAAATTGCTGATCCAAGTAAGAGATAACTGAATATCCAGCCAAACTCTAGTGAGTAGTAAAGGAATTTGTACAAATATCTGGTCCCAGACATTCCTCTGGACAAAAGGAACTAGAGTGTTATATTGAACTGGTATTGGCATACAAACGCACCTTCACCCTAACCCCCAAGGGTGTATGTAAAATCATATTGAAATTGGAGGATTTGGGACTGTTAGGGTTAGCTGGCAGCTTAATGCTCACTGGCGGCCTCAAACAAATTTATGCACACACATCTCACATCACAGGCTCTCAGTTAAGAGAGATGGATCAGGGACCATCGTAACGCCATCCCTGGTCATTTAGGGTGGCCCCTACCAATGGCATTAAGCATTGTTATAGAGTACCGAACTGAACATGTAACTCGCAGTTGCAAGTGGAAAAGGCATTAGCTGCGAGCACCGGCGAGTGAACCAACACGCCGGCATACTCCATTCATTTGCACTACACTTCCTGGTTCAAATGATGGCCCACTTCACTACTGTATGTAACCCACTATAATGCTGTCCACCATTAAAGGGGGCCATCAAGAACGTCTAATGAAACATCACTGGATTCCTCTATAGCAAGCAGGGACCAGAAAGATGACCTATGTATTATCGCATGAATGATTAATGCAAAAACCAAAAGGTCTCTACCGGTGCAGTCGGGGACTCCTTCTCCCGGTCGCTTGCGTGTTCCGTCAATTTCCTCCCCATTATCGTTCACACACCAGCAGTGGCCCGTGTTGCCATAGCACTGAATCTCCCTGTAGTCGCCGGCCTCGTTGCATTTGGGGACATAGCGGATGTGACCCGTGGGCTCCTCAGTGGCCAGGACGCTGTTCCTGTGCTGCTGGCAACGTGTCGGCTCCTGGTGGGCATCTGAATGATGGATAAATACAGGTAGTGGAAATGTTACATGCTGTGTTGAATTATCGACAAATGAGTGGTGTAATTATTTTTCAAAAAAGAAGTTTCCAACTCTCAATCTTCTCTGTCATCTTCTGTGTCATCTTAAATTATTCCATTTGGAATGTTGTTACTTTGATTAAATGGGTATTTTTTATTAAAAACTTCTGTTGGAAATATTTCATGATAAAAACCACACCAAAGTCAATGCACGGGGGTATAGATTCTGCTGTTCCCAACTATATTAAAGAGGTAGGAATAGAAAACCTTCTTTCCCCAATTATAACCTTTGTGCAAGATAATCTTTCAAAATTAACATGAAAAAATTGAACACTTTTCCCATTTACGGCCAAAAAAAGTCCAAAAAATGGGCTTCCGCGAGTCCCTTTTTCCCCAATTTTAGAAACACTCATGTATTTAATAATGACATGCCAGTAACCCTAAAACAGTGTTTATCTATCACACAAGTCTCGTAGTAAGGCATGCTCAAAATGCAATGTTCTTGTGCGATTCTTGTCCACTATGTTGACTGTTCTATACATCAAGTTCAAGTGCATGACTTGTTATGTTTTGTCATAAGATAAAACATACCCCGGTCTTGTGCAGTTTCGGACAGGAATCTCGTGTACTGAGACTTGGTCTCGACATTTCTGTGCAATAACGCATTGATTAATTCTCTTGTTCCCGGACAGCGCATCAAGGGTTGATTTTAAACTTTCCCGGTTTTCCCAGATAAAAATAACATGCCAATGATTTTCAAGGACTACTTTGACAATATCTAGTGTCTGCAAAAGCACTCCGCATTGAGAAAAGTGACACATAATTAGCCTTGCCGACTGCTTGCGTTGTGTTGCATCTGCCGGTGGTGGCAGGTTTGGGACTGCCACAGTTGCCAGTCAACACTGCCAGGCTCTGTGCTGTTGTCCTCATTCGGTAAATGGTAACTTTCATAGCAACTGAATCCACTCACTTTCATGAGAAGAATCCTATATGTGTTTATCTCTTTTTCTTTGACACATTGAACACTGTAGACTCGGCAATAAACAAGCCCGCACATGGGTTGCTGTGTGCACACATTACAAGGTAGCCCACAATGCGGCCTAAGATTCAGGTCTGCGTACTGGCTCCTGTGCTGATCGCATTGTTCTAAATATAGTCCGCTGCCACACTGCACGTGAACATGAGTGCTCTCTCACACGTAGGCCACAAAAAATATGGTCCTCTCCACCTTCAATGTTTCATACTCCATTTTGGAACAAATCTCACAATTATTTTGACCAGCTAAAAGTAAGCTTTTAGTTTATACATCTTTAAGAAATTAATGTATAATATTGTGCATTTTCTACACGTCATCAAAACTCGCCTTAATGCATTCGGGCTGCAACGATGACAGTTTACAGCTATCTTCATGCATGCTTCATGCATGCCTGTTGTGCCTTTCTCCCAAATGACGTCATCAATCCAACATAAACACAAGATCTGCCCTCGTGTGTTTCCGAAATTGGCCCAGTTGGTCGTGGAAAGAAATCGCCCCTTATTTCTCTCGTCTTGATTTTCAGGAGGTAAATTAATCATATACTTGCTTTTGGGTGTCCTACCTCCAAAACCCTAGATGTTGATATATTTGAAGCCTTTTCCTCAGCACTTTAAATGTTCATTGTTATAGGCTGAATTATCAAAGAGAGGAGTATTAAAATTGTGCCAGGTTTTTAAGCCAAACCTCACAGCCATTAAATGCCCACCTGTTTTCAGAAACACTGGATCTGCCTGAATTGCTAATTTTAAGTTAAACCTATTTCTGTTGGTGAATCAAGTAATTTTGGTAGTTTCTAATGAGCTGATAATGATGAAATCCATTGTAATGACAGCAAGAACAAATCGTACCATTGCAAGCATCAAAGTCCCCATCCAGCGGCACCTCGTTGAGAACCTTCAACACTTCCCCTGTGGTCTCGTTGACGCACAAGCACTGGGGTACACCGTCGCACTGCACCCGCACAAACAGGCCGTCGGGGGTGCAGACCGGCTGGTAGTCATTGGTGGCCTGCCCGGCTTGTAGCTGGAGGGCGAGAGAAGGGCACGGACCCTGGGCACCACCTGCACAGGAACCAAGATGGGAAAACAAAGTCACGCATGACTGAAAAGTTGGCGGTGATCGCTGTTGCAGTCAAGACCAGAGGGAAGACCAGACAAAAGAACAGACACAAGTAACAGGGTGAACAAAAACAAGCAAATATTTTGTTGTAATTCATTTGAACAGCTTGTGAGCTGAATAAGCCTTATGCGAGTTAGCCTTGAATAAAATCTGGTACACTGTGTTCTTCAAATTCACGTGAACATAACAATTAGAATTCTCCATACTAAAACCACTGTTGCTATAGCTCATGATCCGGGGCAAGCTTTGGCTTAGTTACGTAAGAGATGCCTTGCACCAATACACTGTTTTCAATAGATAAGAAGGGCACAAAGGGACCAGTCCATTCCATAGGTGGTGGTCGCTATGCAAAAGCATGTCCCAAATCATGAAGCATAGCAACAGTATCTTCAGTCCAGGGAATTTAACTTGCTATGTTTATGTGCACTCGGATATTAACTCAGTGTACAAGAATTTATTCACATTTAACTCACAAAAGACTTATTCAGACTGGTGGTCTTGTGTGGGTTTTGTGCTGGTCTAAAGAATAACAGCATGGGGAGGGCAGATTCTCTGTACACATCTCGAATCTCAGCAACTCAATTTTTTCATTTAAAATTTGATCAAGTTGGACACGAGTGTTTACCATCACAATTAGGCGAGCCCATGCCCGGTCCCCTGCGTGTGCCGTCGATCTCCTCCCCGTTGACGTTGACGCACCAGCAGTACCCTGTGCTGCCGTAGCACTGGACGGTCTCGTACTCGCCCGCCTCGGTGCACTGTGGGACGTAGCGGCCGGGCGGGGCCTGGCCGTTCTTCCCCTGGACCTGCTTCAGGTGCCGCTGGCAGGTGGTTAGTGTACGGGGTTGGAACGCTGTCAAAGACGACACAGGTTACACCGTGAACGAGTCGTGTGGACTAACAAAGATGGGTAAGATTAGAGTGGGTGTGTACAGGTTTTATTTACCGCAGATGACAGAACACAAAGGAAACAAGAGATATTTCCCTATCCTTGATGGCCATCAGTCTGTTCAGCCCCACCTACAGCATTTGTCCCAACTACAGTGCTACAGTTTGGCTGGCCCAACTACTGTTGGCCAATTACTAGAGAAAATTTCTCAACCTTTTCCAAGTTTGTGCAGCTCACACCTGACATCATTTATCTAAAATATGGTACTTCATCTATTACAGTAATAGAAACTCATTTCTGCAAGCACAAAATTGTTGATGTAAACAAAATGACTTGAGCACATCATGTCATGATATGACACATGCACACACTGGACCCTTGCTGTAGTCGGGGCCGGCCCCACTTGGGACTGATGCTATAGTTGGGGCGAAACAAGTCTACTGTCATGGGTGGTGAGAGATTGTGCTCAGAGTGCTGTGTTGTAGCCTGGATTGGAAACACAATGCTTTCTCCCAAGTGGTATCGCAAAACACGCCTACATGCATGTATGTGTTGGTAACAGTTTCATTTCGTAAGTCTCTGCAAAGTCCAAGCATGGCCCGATGCTGTTGGAGGGCTCCGTACATGTACATGCTCAACCTCAACATACTAGTTTGAGCCTGTGTGTGTGTGTGTGTGTACAAACTCAATGGGGATCACTTAGGCATGAGACCAAGTAAAGAAATCACGCAGCTATTGGTACTACACACAAAATTGGCCAGAACCTGTTAAACGTCCTCGACGCTTCGTCACAAGAACCCCTACATTTTTAGATATTATCTGGTGTGAAGTACGTAGTAAAGTGTCATAGTTGGATCAACTCCAAGGTCCTCAAACTTCATATGGAGAACTCATTTCATCCCAAACCAACAACCAACCTTCACAGTCTGGTCGCTGGACGTGGATGCCCGGCGCCCGGCGACTTCCGTTGATCTCCCGGCCGTTCATGTCCACACACCAGCAGTGGCCGGTGCTCCCGTGGCACTGCATGGCTTCAAAGTGGCCCTCCAAGGTGCACTGGGGGATGAAGGCTCCAAGACGACCCTGGGCTACGTAGGTGGCGTAGTTTCGGCTTCGGCGGCACTTGGTAATGGCTACAGAAAAGTAATGTCAGTGATGCTTATACAAGAAATTTAGTTTGTGGGGTAGTAACCTGTTTTCCATTTTAACAGTTGCAATAATTTCAACAAAATTACATTAAACATCTCAAGAGGAAACATTTCTACTCTGGTTTGCTGAGATACTTCAATAAACTGAATTTGTTAATAAGATTTCTGCAAATATGACTTCTTGAAAATTATAAGCCAAGTATCAATTCTTCAAACCGGCTACCTTCATTTGGAAATCATGTGGCAACACATCCCAAGTTGATAATTATATCAACATCGTCTGCTGTGCCTTTTCTGTGATGTAAAAACTTGCGCAGGAAAGACACTTAATTTCATTCTGTGAAGTGCGATGCGCATCGTAATAAATAGTTGTCACAGTTGACACAGAATTTATGTTGTGAACTTTCTGAACAGTTTTTTAATGAAGTGTTAATACATATCTATACTCATATCCCCTCAAACAAGACCTACCTTTTGGCCCGCAAGCATGATCACATGCATCCTGCGTGTCAAAGCGGTTGTCGTTGCCTTGGCAACCCCCGTAGACAAATGGCTGGCAGGCCCCTACTGTAGCATTGTAGCCCCATGTAGGGAAGTACCCAAAGCATGGGCCGGGCTCGATGGGCAAGGAGCACTGCTCCGCTGCCAAAAGACAAGGGCAAAGAGAGGTGATTTAAACAGATCTCAATCATTCCTGGCATCTAGCTGTGAACATTTATGAAGAGGGCACCACTGTACGGAACAACTGACCATATCTGGCAGGAAAGTGTCGAGAGAATTCGGAGAAAATGCAGAAAATCCTAACTGCAAGAGACTTCTGAACATTCATTAACGACCAACTCCAACGATGCAAATTTTTCTCATATTAAATCCCATTCAGAAGAGCCAAGTCTAATAAAACTGGCACATATCAATATCTCCCTTGCAATAATAAAACACAGTTTTTGTACCCAGTTTTCCTGCGTGTCCTGTCCGGTATTGTAGAAATGGACGTGTTGTCATGACTCATTAGCATCTAATGAATATTTACTTCTGCGATGTATTACCGTGGACAGGAAAGACCACAATGCATGCACGAAGCACGAACTTGAAGAATGCTCTCATTTTTTGGAAACAGAATTTGAAGAATTTCTAGTACATCCATCAGTGATGCACGATTTCAGCATTATTGTAAATCATGAAAACGGAGCAATAAGCTCGATGGAAAAGAAATAATGTGGCATAGTAGACCCGCCACACAGATCGATCCCTGGTGCACAGCGCGTGCATACTCATGTAGCTCCATGTTCATTTAGATGTACACGTACATGTACGTTCATAGCAAAACCAGTCGTGCCATGGATACCACTATCAATTTCTTCTCCAGTATTACATCATACAAATTTTGTTCCCCAACAGCGCCGCCAGGGGTCAGAATGTGGACATTTTTCATAAAACTTGAAGACACTGTTATGTCAAAATTATGTAAAATTATGCAAAATTATGCAATACAGACATGACTTGGTAATGAATATACGATCCATGACACACTAAACACAATAACAGTTTATTTTCAAAACTTTTAAAACTGTTGAAGTTGGTCTTTAAACGGAAAGACTGTGTATGACGATATCAAACATAGTCTAAACTAGTCATAGACTAAACTGACCGACTGCGTCACACAATAGAATCAAGTCACATACTTACCACCGTACGATATGCATGCTTGTGAGCAGGTGACTCTTGAGTCAAACCTATTGGCATTGCCCAAGCATCCTCCGTAGATAAATTGCTGGCATGAGTTACGTTCAGTGTCATAGTACCACTGCAGGATGGATTCCCTGCATGGTCCATGCTCCTTGGGTAAGCCACACACATCTGATAACAATATAAAAATTCCAATTTAAGTGAACTGTTGACAACATATCTACGTGGTGATCCAAAGAAAAGATGAATTGACTTTATGACATCAACATCGTTCAGAAATGCCTGGGGGGGTATAATCGTCGTTTCCTTGCGTTTCACCTCAGCGGCCCGGGTTCAATTCCTGGCTCAGTCCGCGCGTGGATTGGGTTTTCAATTTTCTGTGGGTTTTACCCAAAACATTCTTCCAGGGTTTTCCTCCCACCTCTAAAACTTTAACTGTATGTCACTGCAGGTTTCTCCAGGCTTTGGGAGCTACAGTGCCCAGGGTGCTTTCGAGGAATAAATTGTCTCGTTTAATACAAGAAATGGATTATAATAACTGGGCGAAATGGCAAAAAATGACTTGGCCAACTACAAATGATAATCATGGACTCAAGTCCTCATGTTTGAGGAAAGATGGACAATTAAGAGAATAGTGAGTGAATGACATTTGTCCAAGTTGCAGTGCGATTTTCAAATGGTTTGAAAAAATCTCACTTTTACATATTACCAGTGCCTGTCTCCAAGTCCTTGCATATGATTAAGCTGAGCTGGTACAACCAGCACCACATCCCTATTAATTTTCCATTTCCAAAATATCCTTCATTTCCAACAGCCTGTGAAAAGATTTCACTCCAAAGCTTTTCCAAAGGAAAACCCCAATGTCTCAACGAGGATCACACACTAATTTTTGTCCTGCACGTACACGAATGACACGTGTATGTGTGATAGAAAATACTTTACCAACAACGACTCCCGTGGTTTCTGGCTGATCTGGTACCCTGTCTACCACACCACAACGCTCCTCGCAGCTGGCGGCATCCTCAAAACGGTTGGGGTTGCCCAGGCAACCGGTGTAGTTGAACTGCTGGCACTGCTGTGTGCGGATGTTGTAAAACCAACGGAGGTGGGTCTCAAAGCAGTTGCCATGCTCTAGCGGGAGGGTGCAGGGATCTGAAACATCAAAAGCAATTCAGAAAAGGACTTTCAAGCAGGGATTCACAAATATACATTAATGAGGGGGTAAATTCGGCAACAGAGACAAATCCTTCATGTATCAAGCAGACTAGATGTAACAATGTTTTCAATAAAATAATATGAGCATTCCAGGGCTTTTAGTGGCCATAATTATGTAAATCTTGCACTTGTTTTTATCATAAAATGAGAAATACTCAGCAAAACCAGCATGATTACAATCTAAAATTTCAGATTGTTGTGCCAAAAATCCCGATATCTGAGACAAATCCCGGGAAATCATACCACTGATTCATATACATGTCACACTGAATACGAAAAAAGATCACAAACAGTTAGTTTGTTCTGATTTCTAATGAAAGTTCTTCTAATAACGTATAACAGGCATTCCTTCCAATGGAACCCCATTTGAGTTTTGACCACTTCCTGCCGGGGACCCCGGGATCAGAGACGTATGCTTTATATGGGTGGCCGGGGTCTCCGAACTCGGACAAAGGAAACAGGGCCCTGTAACAAAAAAAGTACCCGAACAAAAGACCAGGCTGCTGGGCATTATCAACATTTTTCACTCTCAAAAAGTGGAGATAATCCAGCCTTGTTTTGAAACCCTATACCAGGGCTTGGGGCATTTAGAGCGAGTGGATTACCACCGGGGACAAAAGCGCTCCACCACCGCAGCGATGAGCCACATAGTACCGCTGCACGCTAATCTGGCCCCTACTGAAAAGCGGCCAGCAGCATACTGTGGCAGGTTCGTGAACAAAAGAAAGTTAGATAACACCGCACAATCTGGGCTCTTTTTACAAGGCTGCAGGCCTGGCTGAAATACTCGGGCATCAATGAAGGTCACCTATCAACTTAGAGTAGTGCCTGAAGATTACTTCGTGCAGCTATAAACGTCCGTTAAATGAAATGTTGAATTTTTGAAGAATTTTGAAAACAGAAAAAATGATAATTATGCAGGCCCAGCATCAGCAACATTGATAAACGACCCGGCGCTAGGTGGTTAAGAGGAAAACTGAAAGTGACATAAAAGGCACAGTACCACATAATGTATCCATGTAACTCAGTCTGTCTTGCAACTCAGTTTAAGGATTTTGCTCTGCTGATTTGCGAACACATATTCACTCAAGTCAATATGAACACATATTGATTGAGCTGATCATAATGCAGTGACCACTCATATGCACTGTACCTCTGCCACTTTCCCCTATACAGTATAGAGTTGATAACAGTCGGGGGAGCCAGGTTGGTGCAGTGGTTCTTTCCTCACCTTCCACCTCTGTGGTCTGGGTTCGAATCCTGGCTCTGTTCACATGTGATTTTCAGTCCTTTCCTAATTCTGTGGGTTTTATTCAGAATATTATTCTCGGGTTTTCCTCCCACCTCTAAACCTATAACTGCTTCTCATTGTCTCCTCTCGAAAGGTTTCTTCAGGCTTGCGAGCTACAGTGCCTAGGGCACGTTTAAGGAATCCTTGGTATCATTACCAGAAATAATTTATAATAAAAACTCTAGTGGATCAACCACACTGCATACGTAATATAATCAACTATGAAGCGCTGCAATTTTTTTGCCAACAGTTGAAGTTCTTGTGGTGTTCATTTCCTTGTATGTACTCCTTAACATGATGTCCGCCATGCCTCAAGAGCTGTGAGCCCCTCCAGCGTCAAAACAAATCCCACATCACAGCAGTCTACCTTTGTTCAGGGTGCCACACTTGATGTCGCACTCCTCTGGAGTCCGGAACTTGTTCATGTTGCCGTGACATCCCCCGTAAGTGAAACTCTCGCACTGGCCTGTCTCGGGGTTGAAGTAGTAGCTTTCAATGCTCTTCTTGCACGGCCCAACCTCCGGAGGGAGTGAACACATCTCTGCAGTGAAATAAACACAGGTACTGACTTTCAGAATTCCAGAACAGACTTGTAAAAAGGCCCTTTTATCATTACTTAGCATCGATGTGTGAAATATGTAACCCCTTTGCACCGGGAGGCGGCTATAGCCGCCATAAAAATTGAGATCCTTAGCCCGCTTTTCAGCTATTATTCTTGGCCCACGCTCGAGCGAACACGGTGAAAGAAGGCAGACCCTGGCTCTTGTATATATGGTAATTGGTTTTTGTGTGTAGCCCAGAAATGAAAAGACCGATTTTGCATCATAATCACCAGCTTCACAGTAGTCCCCACTTTGAAAAGAGGCAACAGGAATGTGGAAGCTTGAGTAGAGCTGCATGCCACCCAACAATCTGCCTTTTCACCGTGTAATTCAAAGCGTGCAGAGCACGCTGGGCCACAAACCGAGAATTTGCGGTTTGGCAAGTGGCCTTCGTGGCCAAGCAAAGCTGGAATTCTTGGAGTCGGCTTTCGGAAAGAAATTCCCACCGAGAAGGGGTTAATAGTCACGACTTGCCAATGGAATTCGTAATTCAATACAAATATGAGGGTCGGTAGCCTTTTCAGGGACACCGTAGTGTTGTCTTCTGGAAACTTCTGGAAGGCGAATTACCGCCCAAGGGCCTGTCGCCCTTACGCAATTTAGTCCAATTATATTGTAATAAAGTCTCGTTGGAATCTATCATTTACGTGCCAATGTAAAGGTAATTAACCTACAAAAATTTTCAATAATTAATATTGGGTCTAAACTTGCGCGTCTTCATTTTGCAACATTTTTGGTATTGTTCTAGCGTATGAATATTATAGGGAAATGTGTCTTCCGTACGCCGGATGAACGCTCGCTCCTTTTCTGGCTGACACCGAATGGTGAGACAAGCATTTTTAATGGGGCCTATTTTTCTGCTTTTTGTTTCTCACATATGTTTTGTTTCTCACATTTCGATGCCTAATGCACACTGCTTACTCTGTGTCACATAAAACAACGGTAAATCAATATTGATTCAACAAGCAACTCTTTCACATATTTCTTATAGTCCCTACAGAGCAATCCATTAAGCCCCACCCATGGTCTTTCTGCCAATCACAGCTGTGATGTACACGCAGGTCTGACAAACATGCCAAAAAAGTCTGAAAACATTCAACATGGAACTGGGGGAAGAAAGCAGTGGGAGAGAAATACATGACAACTGCCCGCGTGGTCAGAGGGCAGGGCTAGATGGATGGGTCCACTGTCCCATACCTTCTTGCGTCATAGGCTCCTGTTGTATGGTGCAGATTGACTGGCATTCCTTCTCCGAGTCGAAGCGATTGGCATTGCCTTCACAGCCGCCATACCAGAAGTTCACACAACGCTGGTATTCAATGTCGAAGAACCACTTCAGTTCAAAGGCGTAGCATGGGCCGGTGTCGTACGGCTGTTCACAGGTTTCTATCATGCAAAAACCAGAAAAGCAGGCTATGAAAGGATTGTCATGCTGTCTTCAAAGGGTCAAGAGGACTCAAGCTCCAAGGGTAGCAGGCAAGTTGTCTTGTCAATTGAGCTGTAGAAAGTTTTGTGATTAGATTTTGGAACTGACATGAGGTCTGATTTCATTAAACAATCAGTGATTTCAAACTTAGGTAGGTTTCAAAGAGGAAAACACCAGATGGTTTATTTTGATGAAAAGCTTCAGCTGCGAATCTTAGTACTTCGTGCAATTTTGAGCCAGTTATTTGGGCTGGAGTTCATGATTTGAAACCAAAAAAGTCAGCCAAAGCAGTGATTTCTGTAATAGTTTCCTTGGAATTTGGTTATTGGGATATCAAAAGTAGTGACGAGACACCAACAATTTCTGGTGCTGCCTCACTGTAAGAGCGAAGACTTCTCGAGACACATCACTCAAAAACAAAAGGCTGTAGGGGTGGGGAAGACACATCACCCAAAAACAAAAGGCTTTAGGGGGTGGGGAAGACACATCACCCAAAAACAAAAGGCCGTAGGGGGTGGGGAAGACACATCACTCAAAAACAAAAGGCTGTAGGAGGTGGGGAAGACACATCACTCAAAAACAAAAGGCCGTAGGGGTGGGGAAGACACATCACTCAAAAACAAAAGGCTGTAGGGGGTGGGGAAGACACATCACTCAAAAACAAAAGGCCGTAGGGGGTGGGGAAGACACATCACTCAAAAACAAAAGGCCGTAGGGGGTGGGGAAGACACATCACTCAAAAACAAAAGGCTGTAGGGGGTGGGGAAGACACATCACTCAAAAACAAAAGGCCGTAGGGGGTGGGGAAGACACATCACTCAAAAAGAAAAGGCCGTAGGGGGTGGGGAAGACACATCACTCAAAAAGAAAAGGCCGTAGGGGGTGGGGAAGACACATCACTCAAAAAGAAAAGGCCGTAGGGGGTGGGGAAACAATTTTGATGATGCATAGGATAGAAACATTTATACCTGTATCCACACCTAGCATGGGTGCATCTAACAGCACAATACTATTAGTTATCCCATGAGTGGGAATGAAACATGGAATAATGTGGCGAACCTGCCTCTCACATGCCATGAGGCCAAAGGCAGAGTGGTATGTGAGATGCAGACACACTGCATTCCCTGTTCCGAGTGGCATCATGACTATCTTCAAGCAAACATGATTCATGGTGAAGGTGTAACAGGTGCTATACACAAAACGTCTTCATTAATTAAGAAGACAGGTATTGGAGTTTCAACTTTTTAATTTACATGTAAAAATATATTCAATGCAGATTAACATTCTCCAAACTCAATGTGCTGTGGTTGGTGCACACATTGGGGAAATGAACCGGGTGATATCTAAACACACGTAATGATCCACATTGGACTCAAACGCATTACACTTGAATTTACAACTCCATGAAAACTGTGCATTTCTACAATTAGCATACGCTTAGAATAGCACAATGTGCAGCATTTTGCGCAATATGCAGTGTGCGGTTTTGAACGTGTGGTGTGGTATAATGGGATGTTGTTGCCAGGGATCAACCAATCAGGATCTAGTATGCAAATTTTTCGAAGATAATTACGCATACCATCAATAATAAAAGTGTACAGGGTATGCCAATACTTGCATATGTATTGCATTATTTTGCGCACCCTAGTATTTTGGAGCCCTTTCATGTAACTTCAACTGTTCTATACACACTCTATTCACATGACATTGCTGCATTAGGCCTCAACTTTTCTTCTCCTTTCATTTTACATTTTTCTTTATTTTGGCACAGATCAGCGTTTCAGTGTTCAACTCCATCTAACCACTGCTACATGCACGTCATCAATAAATGACGTTAAGACAACGAAGTGATGACGACACCTTTTTCTTCCTGGCACCCCTCTCCATCCGGTCCTGAGGCAGCATTGATCCCGTCCGCACAGCAGCCAAAGGTGGAACTAGCACAGGTTGGGCCGGTAGTGGTGGATGGCGCTGAGGTAGGGGCTTCGGTTTCACTGAGATACCAAGAGGACAGGGAAAAAAACACCAATGATTCATGGAAGGGGGGGGGAAGCTGTCTCTTAACATGCAAGCATGACAACCAGGATTTCAGATGACAAAAAGCAAGGGAACTCCCAACTGTAGAAGAGTTGGTGGTGTTTTCAATTTGTAACAGTGTTTTTTAAGTAAACTGAATGAGAATACTCAGTTGATCCAAGGAACGGTTGCAAGTCTGAAAATCTCGGCAAATTTTAGCTCAGATACATGAACGGCTGCCAGAAGTGAAATAACATTTTGCTTGACATCCAAAGGACGTTCTATAATTGAAAATTAATTAAATTTTATTCAAAAATGTCAATAATTTGGCAGATGATTTCTGAAGGGAAGACTGATAACTGACCTGGCTGGACAGCCCTCTTGGTCAGGTCCAGTTGCCTCAGTAACTCCATCCTCACAACAGCCGTAGGTTGACCTGTTACAATCCTCTAAGAGCCAGTAAAAGTAAACTCGGTCAGCTACACCACACTAGATTGGCAATGTACAGGATTCTCCCCAAGAAACAAGGAAGCTTAAGAAAAAAGACAAAATATAACCTAGCCATTCCCACAATTGACCATTATTACAGTTTTATCATGGTCTCTGGTCGTGCATTACCGACTTCATTCGTCTTGGAAATGGCGTGTGTGCACTATTTGGGATGGCTTGTGAAATCAACCACCGACTATAAGTTTTGCCTGTGCATCATAACATTTTAGTAGAGTTGGGAATTCAAGCTATTTGTGTTAGATTATTCAATGTTTCCTTCAGCGAGTGTCCACAGTCATTACATTTGGAATACAAACCAAATTTGAAAGGGTTGTGAAATAATGGTCACATGACCTTAAACGATTCCACCTTTCTATGAACCACAGACAAATGGAAGTGTATGTCAAATCTGATTTTTAAAACAATCAATGTCAGACACCTATAAACAGAGATATAAAAAGCCTTGCCTACCTTCTGAGCCATCGCAAGGCTGGGTGTTACAAACTTCTTGCTCGATTGGCCGGTTTGACGCATCACAGTGGGAGCTGTCCAATGAAGTCCCATCCTTGAAGCACATGATCTGCCGGGCCCTCTGGCCTCCCTCACACTTTGCTGAACACTGATCGAAGAATTAGAAGTAAATTAGTTATTAACGCCACAATGATCCTTATGAAATTGCAGGCTGTAAATATTCATCAGGAAAAAGACTAGGACAAATATGACTAGTAAAGATTTCTTACAGCATGACTTTCCCATCTTAATTTTCCAGATATAACTCAACTTGCAAAATGGTAAAATTCCTAGTTATGCTCAGTTGGATTATACCTTCAACTTCAAAGTTAAAAGGGACATTTGATCTAAACCTGTTACATTACAATGGTTATTCTGGTAGTAATGTACTTTTAAAAAAAAATTGGATCTGTATGCAAATTAACTGTTGGTACAGTATTTGTACCGTCAACCCAGAAGATAAAAAAAACTGGTATCTCATGGAACCTGTACATTGGCATTCCAATGACAAATTTTGGAAAGCTTTCAGAATTATCATGTTGAGTAAATACCAAAGTTACAGTACACTCACAAGGTGTGCTGCAAGGCTGCCCTAACACGCGGCACTCTTACCTTCTCCCAGGAACCAGTCAACCACACAGCCCCGACGCAAGGTCCGTTGTCGCAAACCTCCGAGGTGGACAGCTTGATGGTGGCGTTGCACGCGCCATCCGAAGTGGCTTCCCACTCGCCGTTCACAAAGTGAGCGCAGAAGACGTTCCGGATGCGCAGGCCCTGGCCGCAATCTGTGGAGCACTGAAGGAACAGCCGCCCAAAAGAGCGTACACTAAAAATTTGCCAAAGAGGAAAACCGACCCCACATACATCTTGCCAGCATCAGCCCCAAATAAGGGATCAAGCAATTCTTGTAAACTATTTGAGTAGAGTTTTACTGCAGTCACACGTTTAGTTGAACAATCAGTGCCGAGAAAGTTCACAATGGTGCCCTTCTTAATATGAAGATCAATTCTCTTTCAATGTGTGAGGTCCAAACCTAAAAATCTTTGGTGAGGTAAATATTCCTGGTACATGTATGTCTACTCAACCCCCCTCCCCAAAAAGTTAATAGAAGGTCTGAACTCTGAGAAAGATCTCCTCATGTCCACTTAATAACAGAGTATCATTTGTAAATTTTGGGGATAATTTATGACAAACTTGACTGGTCATATTGGACCGAAAAAGAAGTCAATGAGGTGACAGGTTGCTTCAACTGGTGCCTTACCTCGGTCCAGCGGGAGGCGTGCCAGAGGGGGTGACAGGCCTGCCGAGAGGAACAGCGCTGTGTCGTGGCAGGACGCAGGTTGCCATCGCAGACATCCTCGGCATAAATGGTGCCCGAGGGCCCCATGCAGTGCACCTGCCTGGTCTGGACACCATCACCACACTGGTCAGAACACTGGAGGGGAGGGATTAGATGGCAAGACGCTAAGGTTTATGGCAAAGCAACAGCAAAACAGACAGAAGACTACAGTTTCAGCATGGGGACGAGACAGAAAATGCTTTTCCTTTTAGGTACTGAAGTTGTGGGTGGTGGTACAACAGGTGGGTCCCTTTTCCGAGCTTTGGCCATTCATTGCTTAACTACAACTGCAGTACATTAGGACAAAGTCATTTCCTGGGACTGGTTGCAAGGGATCTTGTGAAAAAAAACTCACACTCACAGACCCAACCTGGGGATGCAAAAATGGGGAAACTTTTAAGAAAGAATTTCTGCCAAAGTTTGGAGAAATCAGCAGGCCCACAGAAACGTTGTATGCCTATTTATATGAATCAAGTGCAATGAATAGCTAGAGTCAGTTTATGCAATTGGACAAAGACTACCAGTACTTTTCAATGTGACCAGACTAAAAACCAAAACTAACACAGCAAACCAAATGTCCAAGCTAGATAATTACACTTTTACTACTTTAAACACTCCAACAGGCATGCTACCACAGTGGGGATAGGTCCTTTGTATGCTCGATGTTAACCTCAATTAAAATGTCCCCGCCAAGGTGGCAGTTCAGTGTTGGGCATATCACTACATCAGCTCGACCATTCCCCACACTTATTTCTCCCCCCCCCCCCACCTGGGACAACCTTCGCCCGGTCCACAATTCCCCTCCCTGACCCGCAATCAACCGCAGACTCCCTCAGTGACTATAAAACTAATCAACATACCTTTGTCTAGCTCCCAATGAATGCTAACTACATGTATCTTTCAACATCCACCCGTGAAGCAAGGCCCAAACTTGCCGGCATGCACTCCCTCAGTCACAAAAAAAGACGTATTCCCACCTACTCCAAATTCTCTCATGAAAAGCAAAAAAAAAAAAAATTGCCCCAGATGTTCTAGAAAACTCTCAGCGCACACACACAGGCAAACACACCCAGGTTGTTTGGATAAACCAACCAGCTGAGACGTGATCATGCATGTGGTTCACTCCTCAATGTTCCACCTCCTCCCAAATGAACTCTCCTCCACTTCATAATTTTTTCCTTTGCCTTCACCATGTATTCCCATTTTTATATAATTTTTTTCAAAACCAACTAACATTTTCCTTTCCCCACCTTTATTCTGCATTCCTATTTCTTCTGTACAATGTCAAAATCCAGTGCTTTTAATGAAAATCTTTTCAGTGGCATGTGGTGTCTGTTTAAAATTCATATTTTCTTTTCTGTAACTCACTAATATACATATAAATTGTTTTGACTGCGCAATACACTCTACTTGCTAATTTGCTGTGGGCAGTGATAAATACAGTTCAGCTATAACCAGTAATAAAAAGGTTTTCTTTTTAGTAAGAAACGGTCTCGAGGCAACTCACGTCAGACCACTGGGACACCAGCCACTGCACGTCCTCACAGGGCCCCATGTGACACACCTGCTGGCTGTTGGGCCTGATGTCGGCGAGACACTGTGAGTCGGCCAGGACCTCCTCCCCCGAGCTGCAGGAGACGGCTCGTGTCTGGACACCGCGCCCGCAGGTGACTGAGCACTAAGGGAGGGAAGTTAAGGGGGGGGGTTGTTGAAGGAGAAAGGGAGAGAAATGCATGCAGGGTAGGGCAAAGTGCAGCATCAAGTTGTGAAGTTAGTAGGCCATTATGAAAGATGATATTCGCGTAAAGCTGCAGTCCCTCAGGGGATCTGGAACCAAAAGTGCAACTCTTATACACTTGCTCTTCTCACATTTGTTGAGCGATATGAGATGGCCTACTGATGTTGCTTCTTATAGTTACCAGTGCCAATCAAAAAGACCTAGAGACTATGTTCCACTGACATTGATTAAGTGCTTAAGTAAATCAGGTTCCTTTTCTCTCTCTCTTCTCACTTTAAAGAAAAAAAAATCAACTTTTTAATTGACGCGTTTCTTTCATTTAAAACCCGATTTTCATCAAATCTTTGGAACTGGCAGTGCGCACATACCAGTAAGTTACACCAGTTCTATAAAGAGCTGTATCAGCGTTAAATTGAAGGTTAACAGTGTTATTCATTCAAGTTCTCTCGAACAATTGTCCATGATGCAAAACTTCAGAAATGTGGCACAATATCTAATTTTTTTTCTGTTCGATGGCAACTGCCACGGCCATTTATTGCATTATGGGCTGAAATAATCTGTCACTGTCCCTCCCCACAGAAAATATTTCATAAGATCTTGCCATTTCAATGCACTATTAAGTACACAGAAAGTCTGCTGGGATGTACATCAGTTGATACAAACAACCTAGTTAGAATTAGCAGTGACCCTAAACTAGAACCCCGTCCCCCTCAGCTGATGGTAAACTAATTTAAAGAACAGCTGCCAGACTGCTAGTCAGGCATTTAAAAATAAATTGTGCCACCCACCTGGGACCAGTTGCCAGCAGTCCATTCAGGGCAGGGTGCCGAGAAGCAGTGTTGCTGGTAGCTGGGCTTGTCTTCCAGGAGGCCGTTCTCGCAGAAGGAGTCGTGGATGATCTCAGCCCGGTCGCCGTGCATGACCTGCTCACAGTAGACCAGTCTGACCTGCTGGCCCAACCCGCAGGAGGTGGAACAAGGACTCCACTCACCGGCAAGCCAACTGAGGGGAAAGGGGGGGGGGTTAGATTGGAAGGGGAGTAAATGAGACTGCAAACCCCCCCAGGTTAACCTACTGTAATTTAAATAGAGGCCAACTCCCACAAAGTTGATTTAATCTCCATCTGCCTTTCACCTCTGCTACAGAAATCTGAGAAAACAACTCTAAGAGCTACCTAAGAAGTAGCACGGTCCTGAACCTGACAAAACTTTGGAGACCTCAACATGTCAGGTGCAGAATTTCTTTCTTGTTGGAGCAAAGTGAGAGAAACCACAGCCAGTGCTAACTGGTAGATACAAACTGCACTCGCACCTGATGACCTTCATGTTGATTATACAGGTGAAAGAATCAACACTGAACTGGCCTTTTATCAATATTCTGCCAAACATGAACACAGAACAGGAAACGGAAAAGAGAAGATTTCTGTCTTGAACTCCACCATCATCAGAGTGTGTGGTTGGACGCACAGCTAGTTCACGATGAACGGAGGTGGAATTTTATCACGTACCTGGGTGGGCAAGGCACCATGTTACAGGAATGATTCCCAGCTGGCTTCAAGGCAGGATCGCATAGGTATTCTGGCACTCTGACAAAATCACTGGATCGCGCGCACCAGACGTCACGAAGCTGATAACCTTTGACGATAGACAGAAAGTTAAGTCTCACAGGATGCTTTACCTTGTCAAACAGCTGTGAGGATGAAAGTCATCAACGGAGAAATCATGGTCTCTTTGTTGTGAAAAAGTTGGAGAAACACAACTTTAAAGAAAGTAAGGTGCATCCAGCTGAGTTTTTGCTCAAATTTACCAATATTAGAAAGTGTGATGTTTTATGCACTTGGAGTTATTTGTTATTTTATTAAACCAGTCACCATTGCATGAAGAACCTGTCAAGTTTAACAAGCCATGCCTTGTTGATGTTTGTTTCAAACAACTTGACCAACCTCCCTATTACTCATTCAGCACTGCAATTTACCCTGCCTTTCAAGGAAACAACCCTACCTTGACACCTTCATAATGAGGTATGCACCCCCAGCAAGGCTTTCGAAGGTCCAAAGGTGTCACAACAGTAACAAGCATTTTCTAAGCTTCTCTAGGACAGCAAGGTTGTGCTGGGTAGCCTAAGGGACGACTTGCGACGGATTGATGGGGGTGCCTAAGTTTTTGCCAAATGCTCATTTTAACAGCTACCTATTTTAGGCAGTGTTAAATGCATAATAATAATAGCTGGTTCTCACATAGCGTACATATCCATCACACCTGCTGCTCAAGGCGCTGTATTATCATTATCCCTGCACATTGGGCTCACAACAACTGAGCATTCCTGAAACCGTCTCAGCTCCCTGGGGAGTATACTACATGTAGCTGATGTTGCCTTATCAGGCACATGTGGCTAACATAACCAAATCTGCCCTCACAAGTACCCATTTACTCCTGAGTGGAGAGAGGCACATGGGGGAGGGGGGTAAAGTGACTTACCAAAGGTCACGACATGCTGCCACCAGCTGGATTCGAACCCCCTACCCTATGATCAGAAGCTACAAACTCTCACCACTAGACCACACGCCCCACATGTACATGTATGTCCTTAATTTTTCTCACCAACTGCTCAGAATTACAGCCAACCTTGGTAAATATTTGCCATTTGGTGACACTGGCACCTAGCAGCTGCAACCCTTCACGTCATATCTTCAGTTGCCTCAAAGGATCAACTTAATGACATGATTTGGAAAGGGCAGATCCTCCAAAATTCACTTAGGAGGACTCCTGAATAGGTTTTTTTTTCTGTCTTTGCCCCTGAAGAAATAAAACACAAAGCATTCCTCCTGGTCCCAATCCAGAGGAATGTCACTGCTAGATATCGCCAATGCCAGGTGGTAAAGGGAGCAGGCCAGACATGGGGCTCATGATGGCTTTTTTGCACGGCTGCACTTTCTGCCTTTCCTGTCAAATGATTCATTTACGTCAAATCCCTCAAGGACGACAGGCTAAACCGATCAAGTTTGGGTTGCACGATCAAGTTCGGAGCGTGCAACGGGAGCCACCAAAGAGAATGTGTCAATTTATTATCCGCCAGTCTTTTTAAATTTAATGAAATATAATTCCTCCCAAGTGCAGTCATATCCTGCTTATACTGAAAGAATACAAATTTACCTGTAAACCTAAATGGGATATGACCACTCCTCTAACAAGTTGCCAACATATACTGTACAATTACTAGTTGGCATATTTCTTTTCTTGAATATACATGTATACCAACAAATGGACACATTTTTCTTAATGGCCACTGAGGTGTACCATTTGATGATACATGTTGTTCCCTTGACACCTGCTCGCTGAAAATTATCTTTGGCGTCAAATCACTAAGCCACCAATCAAGTCATCACAACTTATGGAGCAGCTTCAAAAGTCACTCATTTCATAGAGCGTTGCATGGCCATGGCTCAGTTTGACATGTAGACAACAAATGGTGATTGAAAAAAATTGCATGAGTGACACCAACGTATTCAAAATTATGCAAGCAACCACAGAAACACAAATAACATGAATCACTCACATTATACAACAGGCGGTTGGGTCATTCTATAAATTAGGGGTCAAATTTTTTTGTGTGCATACGGTATGATATGAAGTTCAAGACATTTTGCAATTTCCAAGAGTGATGAATTAATGCAAGTTATCTGCTAAACAAATGGAACAGTTTGCAATCATGTCAGTGACATTTCCATGTCAAATTACACAGGTCAGGTGTCACAGGGACACAAAACTGTCACACTTTTTGGCCCCTGAATTTACAGAATGACCCGATTCAGAGATAGACAACAGGGGCTGACATAAAATGACTGATGCTTAATCTTGGGGTTGAAAACGGAAATGGCGGATGTCAAAAGGAGGTCAACTGTTTTTGACATTTTGTTACAGCCCAGAAGAGAACTTTATTTCTAGTCGTAAATCTGTGCCATAAATTTGTACAAGTAAGTGAAGGCTGAAAATATCAAAATGTGACCAATCCAAGGAAATGAATCACAGGTCTGGCAATAAACTATGAGCAGACAGCCTAAAATTTAATATAACACTTTCGAAAATCAATTTTGTACCCAGTTGCTTTTTATTTTCTGACACAACTTTGCCATGCAACATCATCACTGAAATTTCTTTTGCGAGGGAATTCAGATTCTTCAAAGCTGGTCAAAATGGAGAGAAAAAGGGTACGAGGGCCGACAGTATGCTGAAAGCCGCATTGTACTGCATGCACTCAGCCCCCAAGACGTACTGGTACATGTACGCAGGAGTGCCAAGGGTAAAACAAGCGTGCACAGGTGGCGCATCAACTCTGAAAAAGGTACCGTTGCTAGGTAACAAATCAATCCCTCTTGTTTACGCATGGGAAATATCAGTTTGACTGCCTCCTCGTCTCACTGCATCGCCCATTCGTTCCATGTACAATTTCCTAAGTTACTAGTAGTAGTACATACATGTACATGTATGTACCTCGTGATTGGTGTCACTCGTACATCATATATTACCCTCACACATATCAGAACAAGACCTACCCCCGCCACAGGTCCTCGTGCAAGGCGTAAAGTCACTGAAGAGCCAGGAGTAGGTGTCCGGTTTAGCTCCCTCGCTGTCCAATGGCACAGAGTAATTGTACGCAACCCCGTGGTTTCTCTCTTGTGTGACCAGCTGTGAATAAACATACAAGCACGTCACAAAAGCTGCTTTGGTTAAGCTTTCCACTGTCTTGGCCGATGGAGACTGTACGTATTAGTGCACGCTTGGTAGCAAAATATACACACAAAAGCAGTGCAGTGTGTTTTGACAGGTTTTGTTGCAGGTACCCAGTACATGTACCTGTAGGTACGGATTTTCTGCGTAGCAGGGTAAATGTATGGTACCAAGAGTACTGTGATTGCTATTGAACACCTGAAGGCTGAAATGATGCATAAAGCATTTTGTCACAGTGCAAATATTCAGTATCTGGCTACTTGTCATGACTACGATGCATTCAGACATGAAACTTTTCTGTTGTTTGCAGAAGCAGAGGAGTGCCATTTTCACTGTGTTTCTAGACCAAGGTGCAGGAAATTCCTCTCCTGTAAAAATGATTTTACACACTGAAGTGAAAATTAGGCAAAATTGTACATGTACTCCGTAGAATCCATGCATACATGCGTGTGTTCAAATCAGTGCCATGGGCAATACACTGTACTAATGGAATACACTGTACTAATGGAAAGGCCGCACGCCACAAGTTGCACATACAGACAAATGTTGGATCTTATTATTACATAACTGTCAGGGTACAATGAAGCCACTCATAATACAATGTGCCACCAAGGGATTGCCACAGAGAGGCCATTTTTCAAGTTTCCAGTCAACAAAAATATGGCCGACGTGCCGTGCTTTGCATATCAGCAAATATCAGTAGACAACTTGGGGAATTTTGAAGTCTGATTGAGGCATTCTGTACAATGGAAAGGACTCCTGAAAACTGATATTTGATAAATCTACACTTGGAATCTTCTACCTGGACAAACAAATGTTAAGAACAATTCAAGTTTCACGCACGCAGGGGGAGAATGGAATTTGCCAGGAAACTTCTTGGGTGCACACATGTGTTGTGAACTACACGTACTGTAAAATTGTAAGAACGTTATCCCTTCAACTGATGACCGGGCGAACCCACAAATGTCATGTTTGATATCACAATGCAGACTGAATGGAAATTGAATGCACATGTGATCCTCCAAATAAAAAAAAAAAGCATATATCCTGCTTTTTTAACGAGCAAGCCCATCTCAACACCAGAGTTCAACAAGTTGATCTTCGGTCCACAAGCGCAGACGAAAGTTGAGCCATGATGACAGATACCTCGGGTTCACCTGCCCTGCCCTGACAACAATCTCAATCCAATCACACTCAAAGAGCGTTTCTAGTTGGGATCTTGAGTGGCACTGGAGCGTAAGATGATCCCAATGTAACAATGTCAATGAGATATTGCATCCCCCTACTAGGGGGCCCTAGGCTCCATGGTAATTTGACACAGGTTTCTATTTCAGACAACAAGATTTGAGCGCTACACACAATCAATTCATCGGCCATATGTTGATCTGATATGGACAAAACACAGATTACTGGCATGCATGCTTTATCAAATTATGAGGCGTCCTTTTTTTATCCATGATAAAAACGCATTTAGTCCAATTTTAAACTAGCAGGTTTTTTTTGGGGGGGGGAATACCATGCAAAAACTCTAAATGTTCAAGAGAATTTATCAATATTTGTAATCATTAAACAGATGGATAACATTCCAGTGTACATGTAATTTTTTCAGTTTATGTAACCATTTTTCATGGGTCTGTGAAATGTAAGATTTCACCACGCCTAAGCGTTTTGTGCCTAAGGGGGAAGTTATCAATTGTCATAAATCGAATATGTCCGGCTCTTGTCTTGGATGACAAACTTGTTCCTTCCTGCGGGTGGGGGCCAGCATGATATCGCAAGACTTGCTTGACGACTCCCCGAAAACAAGAGCCAGCTTTCGCCTTCACGAGTTTCCGCAACAGCTGCCATACCTTCTTTAAATGTGATCCTAGTTTATGTTTAAGACTCCAAGAAATCAGCGTCCATTTTCAAAATCTGGGGGCCATTTCTCATCTACCCACCTGTCCACCCGTTCCTGTGGACAGGCAAAAACAAATCTTTGATAGGCAGTTTTCAGATCCCCATTTGTTTTCCCACAAATCTTTATCACAAGTGAACAAATCTTCACATTTTCTTCAGAACACTGGGTAGAGTGGAAAAATGACCGCAAGTAGCCTCTAAGGGATTGAATTCCACAACATAACTGGGAGTGGATGGATAGTTTTTAACCTTGGCTGGAAAGAGACAGGTAGATATTGGTATTTCAATCCTAGATGAAACCCTGTAATGGGAGAAATCCATGGAGCATCCAGGGACTGTACATATAACAATGACAAGGCTAAAATGCTGTGAGATACCGGGGCTTTAAAGAACTTTTAAATAAGGAATGTGTTCTCTCAGAAACGCTATGCTAATCTTACAAAAGGCAAGCTAAAATGTCTCAAAATCCGACTGATTGAAACTCTAAGAAGCCACACTTTTTTGGCAAAAAAACACATCCCAGCAATTTCAATCTCATTTCATGGCTAATTATCTAAAGGCTTTGGGCAAAAGCCTCTTTACCAAACTGTGCAGCACTCAAGTCAGGAACTTTTGCCTTAAGGCAAGAAATTCAGGCCCCTTGAATGATCAGTGTTCCCAGTGCCTAGCCTAATTGTGAAGCTAGGTACTATAAAATACCCTTCATCTGTACCGCGAAAAATCTGAAACTGGCACCAAAATGCCCTTTTGAAGTTCACCCTTTCAATACCAAAAGAGGTAAATGTTGGGAAAAGGCTTCAAATAATGCGACATCAAAGGTTTTGGAGGTAGATTGGCCACTCAGGAACCAGTATACATTATATTTATCTTCCGAAAATCAAAACGAAAGAAAAAAGAGCCAATTTCAGTCCACAACCAACAGGGCCAATTTCAGAAACATGAGAGGTTGAATTTTGTGTTTGTGTTGGGTTGACGATCTAACAGGGAAAGACACAGCAGGCAGGCATGAAGAAAAAAGGTTAACTGGCACTGTTGTGGCCCAAATGCATTAAAACAAGAAGTTTTGACGACGTGTAGAAAATGCACAATATTATACATTAATCTAAGATGCATAAACCTAAAATCTTACTCTTAGCTGGTCAAAATAATTGCGAGATTTGTTCCGAAATGAAGGAGTACGAGACGTTGAAGTTGGAGTGGAATGTAACTTGCGTGGCACATGTGAGAGTTCACTTGTGTTTACGTGCAGTGGCGACAGACTATTCACATGCCACAGAGAATAATATGGTCAGTACAGGAGTACCCAGACCTGAATCTTAGGCTGAATCGTGGGCTACCTTGTATGTGTGTACAAGTGAAGCTTCTAAAAAAAAAAGAAGCAATTTACATGTATGTGCATACTTGTTTGCCGAGTCTACAATTATCATTGTGTCGAAGAAAAAGAGTTAACCACGTATTGGATTCTTCTCGTGAAAGAGAGTGGATTCCATTCCAATGAAAATAACTATAATTTACTCATCGATGAATGAGGATGACAGCACAGAACCTGTCAGTGTGGCAGGGATGCTGCTGCGGTCCTAAACCTGACCGTGGTCCAGCAGCACAGCACCATACACCGGCAGCTCCAACACAACACAAGCAGTCGCCGAGGCTTGCATCGCTTTTCTAAATTGGAAGTGCTTTTGCAGACACTGGTTATTTGTAGAAGCAATCCTCCAAAATCCTTGGCATATTACTTCTCTACGACAACCAGGAAGGTTTAAAATCTACCCTTAATGCGTTGTCCGGGAACGATCGAGTGGCATTATTGCATGGAAACCGCGAGACAAAGTCTCAATGTACATGTACGAGATTCCTGTCCAAGCTGTACAAGACCAGGGTATGTTTGATTTTATGACAAAAAACACAACCAATCATGCACTTAAACTTGATGTATGGAACAATCAACGTAGCAGTCAAGAATCGCCCGAGAACACTGCATTTTGAGAAAGCCTCTACTACAAGACTTGCACGTGAAGACGCACCGTGTTTACAGTCGTATCTCCCTGTGATGTTTGGGGGTCATCAGCATATCATTAATACATAATAAGTGTTTCTGAAATTGGCAAAAAAGGGACTCGTGGAAGCCCATTTCTTGGACATTTTTTCGATCATGAATGGGAAAACCGTTCCATTTTTTTTTCAGGTTAATTTTGGAAGATGGTCTCGTCAACTGTTGTTTAAAGGTTATAATTGGGGAAAGACAGCTTTCTTTTCCCTACTTCTTTTAAGGACTGTTGTATGGTCAACTGTCAACATAAAAATAGTTGATGGTTTTTCCGATACATATTTACAAATTACTGCGATTTAATCATTATGTAATTAAAAAATGAATACATTTTCAGCTACCTGCTGATTTCTAACGAATGACTGGATTGTGAAACCAATAATCAATACTAGCAAACTGAGTTCCTGTTAAGCCTCAGACAATGTTTTAAAAAGAATTGAGCAATGCCTACCACAACAAACAGTGGCTCAGTGATGGGGCCGAGGGCACGCAAGGCTTCAGCTCCGTAAAATGGGGCGCCAAATTTCCTCTCATAGTAAACCACCGTGTCGGCCACTTCGAAGGGTTGGGGAAAGTCAATGGTGAAGTTGCCATTGATGTAGTACTGTCCATTTGCATTGCGCAGAGCTGGGAGGAGAAATAAACAAAAATATCACCCGTAGTCTACGTTTTAGTTTTCTCAAAAGAAAGAGGCCCTCAGCACTTTTCTGTTGAAAAGAAAATCTGCTGTCATTTCCTAGCTCCAAAATGAGTGGTTCACAATAGTGCACCTCCAAGAGTTTGAAACGCGTTGGCCAATCAAATCTGTCCACCTTTTCCAAATGCGCATTGGGTCGACAAATTTCGCGCACTGTGATTGGCCAACGCACTGCAAACTCTTGGAGACGTACTATTGCAAAATGCCCGTATTCTGCCCTCTCTTCGCATTGAGCTCTATAACTTGTTTTGGTAACTTGCCACTACACAAAAATTGCAGGAACCCCATTTTATGATCTCAATGTCAAAACATTTTTGGGGGTAAGATCAGCTTGTACAAAATACATGTATGTACTGGTACATATAGTTGTTTATTTAAAAGCATGTATACCAGTAAATCGGATTTCCGATTTCCAGCACCAGTGCTGCCTTCTGAGGAAAAATTCTGTCAGCACCAGTGCTAGCAAAACATTCCACACAGTGTAAAGAAAAATAGTGGATGGACCATACATGTAAGTATTATTTTGTGAGGTGACAGGTAGTTTACAGAGTTGATGGAGGGAAGATTTGAAAGGGAACAAGGCTGAGGGGCAAACTATCAAATCAGTGCTAGACGACCTGAAAGCTGGTAGTAGCTACCAGGGAGAGTTAGGTGACAGCATATCTGTGCTCGAAAGGAAGAACACTTATGATGAAAGTGTAAATCATTTTCAAATGTACATGTACATTCGCCAACCCAATTCCTAGAAGCACCAGGATATTCAATAAGAGGGTCCCATATATTTACATGTTGTAAACTGTCTTCTTTGAGTAAACGTCCCTGGTCCCCACTACTATTACACTTTCTAAAATTAAACAACTACATTTGCTTTATCATTGGTGGATCCAGGACTTCAATTGGGCTTGATTTTTTTTTTTTGCAAAGAATGAATGTCAAAACACTGCATTCAGCAGAGCAGCTCGGGAATTCCCAGGTGGCGGAGGGATGTCAACTTTTCAAGTTAACAAGCCCTGATTGAGTTTGTGTTCATATCACATCCACTGCAAAAATGAGGCCTCATCTGCCCTAACATGATCCACACCTACCAGAGCATGTACTAAACCTATCAGTCACCCAAGAAAATAATGCTGACAAGTCAGTAATGAAACTTGCCGGTATGCATCTCACTCTTCCATTATTAAAGCCCAAGGTTAGATCGAAACCGCACAAGCCTGGATGCACGCTTCCAGGCTCTACATTCCATTCAACACAACAGGTGGCAAGATAATCACCCATTACAATGTCAAGTTCAAGCTGACAGGCATTGGCTATTTTTATCCCGTTGCCGATGGCGTAACTCTTACTGTTGTATTAATCACTACTTAAATGGATCGCCCACAAACGGAAAAACTGTGGCGGGCTAGTTTCAGTAAAACTTCAAATTTTACATTGTAGCGTGCACAACATGTCCTCCAGAGCTCTCGCAACAGATGAAAAAACACTCCTAAAACAGCAATCTCAGGGACTTTTATAACCATAGTGTTTCAAGCAGCATGTGTTTTGTTGATTATGCTGTGATTATTTAAGTGTAAAAAACATAAGCTGCAAACTTTGGAGGAAATCGGTTACAGATAAAACCAGACAGCAAGGTAATGCTTGTTGTTTGGGGAGTTTCTTCCCCACAAACCAAGTCCCGCCTCAGTCATTAAGCCTCTCTGATATTGCTCCAAATGGGTCTTTCAATGATTCAGGAACTTACTGGGATTCTGAAGCAGATCGTCAAACTTTTCACTGAACTGAAAATGTCCATTTCTAACACAATTCCAAGTACTTTATCAATAACCTGATGAACGTAACTTCGTGCAAAAATTTTTTAAAATGCAAACGTCCGAAAGACACAGAGACAATTCTTTAACTGAGGTTTTCTTGGAATTTTTTTAACTTCCTCTCATTTTACAGTACAGACAAAGCTGTGCTTTTTTGCCAAATTCCTGAGTTCATACCGGTAGTAACTTCTCTTAATTGACTCTTATCATAAAGGGCAGGTCTGTAATGTGTATACGTACCTACGCTGGTACACCTGCTGTATAACACTGTGTATAGCACATTATATATCCAAGGACTAGTTTCAACAAAAGATCTTAAGCACAAGAATGAGTCCTTGGTTGTTTCCTTGAGTTGCTGTCCTCAGTCAGAATATAACATGATTCCCCCCACACAAATACGTTTACATACATGCAAATTATTTACCTTATGCGGAAATTCCTTTGCTTTGTTTCTCAAAGAAATCTCAGTGAAAATACTAAATTTCCTTGCACTGGGAACACTCCTTTCAGCTGGATTTGTGAGTGTTTCCTCAACTGCTCGCCTTCCTGTTGCTATGAATAACCCTAACCCCAAACTGTTTTTCAGACAGTTGGTGACCTTTATGTGGACCTGGCTTGGTCCACACAAGGCTCACACACCTTGCATTATGTGGACCCCTTCACCTTCAATCATGGACCACCTATTTGTCTTCCTACCTAATATTCCTATGCAACGCTTTGCAAGAGGCTGCCAGAGCATCCGAGCATGGTTTTGCAATCACAGACCCTCATCCAACCGTGGACTCTCTACTGTCCGTTTTTGTGTTCCAAACCCACAAATTGAATATGTAGTGTACAGGCATATACGCCAGCACAGTGCATGGATGTGTATTTTTGTTGCAGACTCGTTCTTTGAGATCACAAAACACAGTATGATTGAAACGTGAAAGGGCTGGGGCCAAGCAAATCTGCGGCTTGTGTTTGCCCTCTAGCAAAGTAGAAAAAAATCGGAAATTGTTGAGAAATTCAACTGACCCAAGAAGTTATTGGATGGCTGGACCTCAGCAACATGAATGTTCACTGCGCCAGCTGGTAGCACAAGGATGTCATTGTAACCTAAAAATGAAGAAAAGAATCAAGCAGAGAATCAGGTCTTGGCAAGACACTCCAGACATAAAGTACTCCTTCATTGGTGAAAAATTAGACAGTGTGGCTCTCTCTCCTTCAGGCATTCCGTTCACTGCTTGGGTTAACACATTAAAGTTGGGTACACATGCGCAAAACGATACAACAGTGTAAAATGGTAGAGTTTCGAGAAAGTTTGTTTTCAAATTTTCAACAACTGTCACGGCACATACTTCAACGGTTATTGAGGAACAAACCTGGAAGTTTTGATGAAGCTCATGAACTCAACTTTTTCAGTTGGTTCCCTCAAACGATTTCTTTTAACACCCTTTAAACTTTGGAATGGCTTTCGCGAAACAAGCAACCTTCTTTGGACATGTTTCAACGACAATGTTTATGGACAGCCTACCAAACGGCAGCTTCTTCCGCCCGAAGGCCCCGCTGATCGTCTTGCACGAGGAGCCGTTTCCGTTGCACTCGCGGCAAATGTCCTCCCGAGCGTCGGAGCCAAGCATGTTGTCGCAGCCCACTTTCTGCAAGAAAGCAAATTGCAAGAAAACGCTGGGAAAAATGGATGTCGATGAATGTGCAGGGCAGCTGTTCAGTATTTGCTGAAAGATGCAGAAGGAAATAAGAATCAACAGAGTTGACTGTTCAAATGAAATTGATTATGTCATATTATACAATACCCCCATAAATCCTTGTCACACGATTGGTGAATTACAGATCATATGACATAAAATACTCCAACCAATATATGGCATAAAGTGCATGCCCAAAGAATGTAACATAATCATGTGCAAAGCCATGTGTCATAGTACGGGTACGTTTTACCCATATTTGACTGCAGACTGGCACTATGAATGATTTTGCTGTAGATGGCGCTATAACCTTGAACTTACATGTACCAAGATGTTTACACATATAAACCTTTGAAATTTCAAAATGACTGTTTGACAGGAGTGAAAATTGTGAAATAAGTCCATTACTTACAATAAATAGTTGAACAGTTTCGATATAAATACACAGTTGAAACTCAAACACCAATAATAAGAGCGCCGTTAACCCCTTCGCGCCGGGAATTTTTTCTGAAAGCCGATTCCAAGAATTCCAGCCTCACTTGGCCACGAAGGCCACCTGCCAAACTGCAAATTCTCGGTTTGAGGCACTGCATGCTCTGCACGCTTTGAATTACGCGGTGAAAAGGCTGATTGTTCGGTGGCATGCAGCTCTACTCACGCTTCCACATTTCCATTGCCTCTTTTCAAAGTGGGGACTATTGTAAAGCTGGTGATTATGATGCAAAATCGGTCTTTTCATTTCTAGGCTACACACAAAGACCAATTACCATATATACAAGAGCCAGGGTCTGCCTTCTTTCATCGTGTTCGCTCGAGCGGAGGCCGAGAATAATAGCTGAAAAGCGGGCCGAGGATCTCAATTTTTACGGTGTATCTAGCCGCGTCCTGGCGCGAAGGGGTATTACATGCAAAACGTCCCCCTTGTAAAAGAAGATAAATTTTAGGTCCCAAGTCTTTGTGTTTTTAGCTTTCCAATACTGAAAATACAATGTCCCTGTTATAATGAGGTAATCTGTCAAGTCCCAATGACCTTTTAATATATGAAGGTATTCAACTATACTTTGGAGTTTGCAAGACGCAACTCAAATGACAATATTTCAGTCAATGTTACAACACATAATAAATGTTTAACTTTAATGCAATGGAAAGAAAACATGACATTTCAAGATGACCCCGGTCCATTGCACTTATAAATATTCATTGTTTGTATGCCGATATGCATGTACATGTATACTGGACTCCAAATAAAATGCTGACACATCATTTCTGATTGCTATTTTTAGCACTTCTAAATGTTCCTTCAATAGCAAATATTACAGAATACCTTCAAGCCACATACTTTTACTGTTTCAGATTACTATCTCTAGAAAGAAGTCAAGTCCCCATACCTGGTGAAAACCTGCACATAGCCAGACAGTTTGATTAGGAGCAGACCCTCGCATTCATGCAAAGGTCATCAGTTTGAATTCTGCCCCTCCAACTTTCTTGGCTCAACTGAAAATCTAATCAACCTACCTCCCTTGGCATGACATACCGGTACATGAGGGCCAACAGCTATAAGTGTTCCTTTTTGAACCTAAAAAATATGTCTACCTCACTTTGTGTAAACCTAAACCAATGGTGTAATCAATCCTCACTTTTATGGGGCTTCTAGCGCCATAATCAACGTATTAGTTATGCCTAAACTTCCTTGATACATTTACAGTAAAATCCTCTTAAACCCCTTGTGGATTTGAGAAAGGGGGGGAAGTCTTGGTCATACAATTTAAATTGAATGACAAAAGTCCATGAAAATGTGCAACTAAAGATAATTTTTTAGCTTTCTCAAACACGCATCACTATTTCGGCCTGATGTGTCCACACTTCGAATACTTTCATTTATTGCCCAAATTTTAATTAAGTTTCCTTTGTAACCTATCCTAACAATTTGAAAAGTATAATCCCGTCTTTGTTCCACCTATCATAAAATAGTACTTCCTATGTCCACCTGTATCTCCACTGCCCCCTACAGAGGCTTTAGACATTCTTTTTAAGACTGGATTTGCAACAGAACCTCCAACAACATGACCTTTGGCCAAATTGTAGCGGCTGCGGTTTGTCGCCCACAAAAGACACCCAGGAGCAAATTTGCTTGAACTGATCATATCAAGTGTCATCATAAAAACCCTTGGTGTCTCATTAATTTTTTTTTTCTCGAAAGACAGAAACTGTCATCGGGAAAAAAACACTGCATTGCAATGAGGTGAGTAATGGTTTTTTTTTTCCTGTGTGGCCACAGGGGGACCCTTTGGGCCCTGGTGGTCAGAGAGGTATTTATCAAACAAATCCGGTGGTTGGCGATAACACCCACCCCATCATTTGAATCAACTTGCACTCACTGGGAGCATGAAGCTAATATTATAAAACTGTAGGCACAAGTCAATCATACTTTATTGGTTGTCAGTAAATATGAGTAATCAGCATGTAAACAAAACTCTTGAAAAAGACACTCCCTCCCTATCTTTTGTTTAAACTTCCCTAACACTCGGACTTCAAAAGAGTGGGGGGGGGGCTCAGAACAAGCAATGGCCCCCCCCACATGTGCAGTGCTGAGGAATATTACATGTACATTGTTTACAGAGGGCAAAAGTGTGCATTCCACAACCACAAACCAATTCATGCATGGCACTGTCTAACAATTATCTGATTTCAGACGTACATGTACATGTACTTATTGATAGTACTTAAAGTACAATACCACACAAACGTGAGATGCACAGGGACATGCTTGTGTGAGGGAACAATACAGGAAAAAACTCAGTCAGTGATGTGCCCTCAGATAAAACGTCATTCACATGCAGTGCATCCAATGCAACATAGACTCAAGATGTAAATGTACAAAACGGCCTATTATGTGTGAACTCTAGAGCGTAAACATTTGCGGGTCGAGGTCAGCCAGAATTTTTTTAAAATTGCCACCTTACCCCAGTGCATGAGCATGATTCAAATATACATGTACATTGGCAAAGACACACAAATGGGCAAATACACATTATAATTATGAAGGAGCTTCCAATTACTTGAAACTAAAAACAGTAGCTGTCATCCTATTGAACTGTACATGTAGGTTGCATCTGGCTCCAGCAATTGTGTAGTTACCAAGAAAACATGGGTTTTGCACGTGTTATGTTTGAATCATTGTCTGGCAAAATGATCATTGAAAAAATGGTTTGTTTTAAATCTGTAGAGAGCATCACACAGTGCCCTTGTGTGCACTGTTTACCCGCTCAGGAATGTGGTCCATGGGTGTTGTGTGAAACACATCAAGCAATTAGTTAGGCTTTGCTGTAAACAGACATCAGTTTGCTTTGTTTCTCTCACAACAGTGATGAATGTACAGTGTAGAATTTCCTGGTTCACAAGGCATATGTTGTACTGCAAGTGTGATGTGCGGGTGACCACTTGGAACCACCGAGTACTCAAATTTGCTGAGTACATTAAATATTTGTTTAGTAGAAACAAAATGGCATGCCGTGTATTTGTGTATTCAATGTCTTTGAATGGTTATCAGCTGAGCTTTTGGGAGGGGGTGGTCAAGTTTCCTTTTTTGTTTCATTTTAGTTGGTACTTGTTCTGCCTTAAGCACCCTTTGGAAAATCTGCCAAGCGAGACAAAGCTCAGTGAAACAACATCTTGGCCACTGGATTGTTACTACATGAATGAGACTGAGTGAGGAGCACACTTGACTAGCCAGTGTCTCTACCTTTAAAAACCTTTACCCGCACGGGCAGTCAGGCCATAATAGTTGGGGCCAACAGGACAGAGACTGGTTTGTGTGTCTACGGAATGGGACCTCAAGGAGACAAATATGTGGCGAGTTTACAACTTTTTGGCTGCTGACCATCTGTGGGCGTCTGGAACCCCAGAGCCTATGATCCTTGAACAAGACATTTAACCCTGCTTGACACCTCACCCACAAGGAGAACAAACAAATACCAGCATGAGACACTGGATCTACTCAAGGGCAGTTAAAATATAGCTACTGGGTCGTGTAATGCCAAGGATAGTGCAAGTGATCTTGCTTATATGCAAAAAGTACCTGTTGGAGAAATGACCACTGAAGCGCTTTCAAGAGAAAACTACAAGCTACTGCTACACAAAGGAGGAAAGTTTTGAAATTTTGAATACTCTTATTTAGAGATTTGTAGATTTAGAAAAATTTTTTTTGGGGGGACCCACCAGTATATGTACATGAAGTCTTAAGGCTGTGTTGTAAATCTTGCCTATAGACGAGAACTTCAGCCTCTCTCACACTTGTGCTGTGCATGTCTTGATGTGGCATTTTTTATTTTTGACATGTATTTCATATATGTATAAATATAACTGGGGGTCTCTACTCTACAAGCTGTGCTTCTTAGAGGCCTCCGTCCACTACAGCACTGTATTGCTCATATGAAATATTTCCTACAGAAAATATATAACATAAAATCGAAGTGAAGTGATACCTACCATGCATTCACCATTCACACACACATCCAGCTTGTCCGCTTCACATCTCGTTCCATCGACAACTTTCTCAGCGAGCCGATAGTAGAAGTTCTTCCCTTTTGGCATGCAGTTGAGCTCACATTTGTTATCGGCTGAAGAAATGTACATAAGAAACAGCAATATACACCAGGTTGTAAGAGGGCAGAACTTGCAGCAAGATTCAAGTTAATTTGTCATTTGGATCACAGCGACTCATTTCAAACTTTTAAAAAAATTCAGTTCTGCTATCAACAATGTTTCCTCAACAGAAAAGGAAAAAAGAATACTTAGAGTTTGAAAAATTAGAGAAAAATACCAAAAAAGCCTCACTGAAACTTTGTTGAAATTAAGAAGGCTACATGTACATGAAAGCAAGCAATTCACTGCTATGTTTCAAGCTGTTCCCGTCAACCGAAATCTAACCATTTGCTTTCAAAACATCTGGCTTACATATACACTGAAAAGGCAACCACTGTAACCCCCCCCATTCAAATAACATTTTATAGTAATAGATGTACGGGTGCTGTTTTTCCACTGGAAAGTTTAACAGAGGTAAACTCATACACAGTTTGTCTTGACATCTGGAATTTTTCGGGGCTTCCAAATGGCCATGAAATTTGATTTATTATCCTTCAGGGCTTGCAAGAAGAGAGTAGCTGAGAGGAGGGTGGGGTGTGTCCTCGGGTGAACTTTGACACAACGTTTGACAAACTTGGCAATTTTCATTGCCTGTTTAGTCACAGAGATTGTAAAAATGAGTGACACCTGGAATGCATGAAATTATGCGGCCCTTGAGACCCTTTAGATGTTTGCACGGATGACTGATTCTCTTAAGATTTATATCAGCATCTGATATACTGGCACCCACTTAGACATCCTTGTTCACAAAACCGACAAGTTGGGATGCAATCAGCCATGGGCTACATTTTTTTGGGAAGGAGGGCTCTAAAGATATTACAATTAAGCCGAGGATCTGAGTTTCCAAAAAAATTTCTCTTCAGATTTCAAGGAAAAGAGGGAACATTTGAAATTTCAGAACTTTTCTTTTAGAAAAGATTTGTTCAAAGTGCCATAGAAATACTGGAAAACAATGGGCCACTCTACTGTTTCAAGATAACATTGTCAGTTTACTGAGAATAATAAATTGAAATCTTCATTCAGAAAGGTGTTGGGTGGAGGGATGTGAAGGTCAGCCTGAAGCACGCTGTAAATGTTTATGAGGAATTCAGAGCTGTAGTCACCAAGTAAAAAAAAAGATGGGAATCGGCAAAGGAAATTATCAAACCAAGCGCAAATATTGACCCAGCTCATTGCGTTTCACTTGTTTCAACTGGTGGGAAAATAACAGTCACCAACAGTCAGCTGGTCCCCTGACAGACCAGGACAGACAATGGAAGCAGACAAGCAAGTAAAGGCCAATCAAAAAAGGATGTCTGGCTGAATACCGTCCACCCCAAAACAAGCCTCTTGTGGTTTCTATTGTGCCCCCGTCAAAACCTCACACATCTTGCGGGAGTCTTCCTTTTGATATGACGGTGCATTTTATAACCTGCTTACGGTAAAAAAAAAAAAAAAAATTGAAAAACCAGGGTCCCACACTGTTGAAAGAAGAATGAATTTCCCTCTTGAAAACAGGATGTCTGGATTATTGACCAATCAATGCGAACTACATGTACAGTGCGGTGTAATTGGCGAGTAGAGTTGGTATTGTTTGATATTGATCAAGACTGAAGTCACATATTGTTGGGGGTTCCGTTACTTACTCTTTCCATCATTTATCTAATATTGATCGTGAACTGACCTCCCCTGGGCTGTTCTGAGTGGCAGATGAGTCATGGATTATCTGGGCAATGACACCATACCCTGATCTTCATTTCAGGTGAACTTTCCAAGGATAAAAATGAGGCTTATCAAATTCTTGATTAGCTAACCACTGCAGTCACACTGAAATGACTGCACATCTAGCTGCTGTCGATAGCCACCAGTTTCTATGCATCTTCCTTTTTTATAAAAAACAGCTCAATGTTTCAAAGTCCACAAATAAAGCTAATTATTTCTAAGAAAATACTGTGTCATTGGACGTTTTACATTTCCACTTAAAAGTATCAAAGATCTTGCTCAATACATGTATATAGACAACATTCTGGACAATCAGCACTTTCTACCGAGAAAAACTAGCCCTTAAAATTCCCTTTGCATTGTACAAAGCATTAATTTGAATTTATTGTTTATGGAAGTAGGTTTTCGAAGGTGAGAGATTACTTCACTGGAAAAAAAACATGATTTTGAGAATTACAGCAACTTAGTCAAAAGTTGAGAAACAACCTGGGCCCACCAGGGAAATAAAGTACCCCTTAGGAGTTTATAACAAGACATAAAGTAGGCAAGTGGAAAAGCATCCAACATTCTGCATGCAGCGATCAGAAACGTAGAGTTTGTCCTCAACTGTACCGTACGTAGGTGAATTCCTTTCTCCCATTTTGCAAAGTCACGCCCCATGTTAGCAAGTTGCGATTGTCAGCGAGTGAGATGCACTTGAAGGAAATGGACTTAATCAGACTTTCCTTCTGGAAGCTAACTAGCAAACTGGAGAGCCACTACTACATGCTACATCCGCCAAGTGTACCAGGCTCAAGTCTCCACTAATGGAGGGGCATGCAAGAAAAAAAGGCAATGTCACAATGAGACAAGGCATAAACCACTGCCCTCAAAACTTCTTTCGGCACACGTTAGGCTCTGATCGACGCCATTCCTCATAAATGTTCTAGGGGAATAAATCCGATGCAGCACATGCCAGGGCGCTGTCAGCTTGGTAAAACTCTTAATTTCATGTTTTAAGCCTTGAGTAAAGAGTTGAATATGGTTCAATTCAATAATCATTCAGTTCAGCTGATGAGAAATGGCAATGCCATTGATGTCAATACTCAAGGTTACAGCTGCAAGTCGTCACTGTCACCCTCTGGTGAATGTTTAAAATTTTAAGCTATTTTCCAGAGCCAAAACAAAACAAAACAAAACAAAAATGTATTTAGCACTGCACAAAACAAGCAGGTGGTTGCAAAAAATGTACATTCGTATTAGCTGGACCTTTTGACCAGTGTTTAAAATTTGCCTGCTGGAACCCCTCGTTTTATGTATTAATCCCCAGTCTTGAAATGGTTTCATTCTGGTCGTGGTTACTTCCAGTACCGGTACTTCCACCAGAAAATAATAGAATGAAAAACTTTCTTTGTTTTATTTTCCCAAGCCTCTCACTTCATAAAGTTCCCAGAAAAAAATTAACTTGAACAAAACATGCAGGCCATTTTCAGAAAATCAAAAATGTTCATGTACATGTAGGCCTATATGCAGCTTACGAGGGCCTACATTGGTTGATTATGATTTGCTTCATGTTCATACAAGATGGCCAAGGGCATCTTTGCACCTGTCATAAATCCATGGGCCTGAGTTGGCAAGACTGACGCATTGGAATCTGATGCACCAAATCACAGGTTAAAAAAATGGTTTCGGGCCACAAGTGAAGGTATTGGTCGCATGCATCTACCCCACCTGTGGTCTGGTATTTTATGTCAGGAACAAAAACCAAGTACAGTGGGCAAAGACAATATACAGTAAGTAACATGTAGCTTGTGCGATGTCGGTGACGGGAGACCAACAGCTCTGACATTCTGTCCATCAAGTCAATTTATTTCAGGATTGAACCCCTAAAGACTCCGTGCATATTAAGTTTCAAGGCTCGTGGCAAAATCGAAACTAATGCTTGTAGTTTGAGAACAAATTTTATTCTTGTTTTTATTTTCCTTACCATGGTAGTGATTTTTTTCAGTTGAAAAAATGTTCTGTGGTTAAAATATACCAAAATGGATGAAATTCATCCAACTCCTTCGTAATAAATAGTATATAAACTACTCGTCTTTAATGTTGGGGACGAAATGCCTTATCTTGATTCTTGAAAAATGTTTCCTTCCGTGAAGGGGGTGCGTATCGCAAGTCCGATGCCTCATCGGTCCGACGCCTGAAAAGTCCGTACTTTCGGACTTAAGAGGCGTCAGATTTATGGGCAATTTTTTTTTTCACCCTCATACATGTAGTTCCGACGCTTCAAAGGTCCAATGCCTCATATATCTGACGTCGGACCAACAAGGTGTCAGACTTAATATGAGGCATCAGTGAGATCGACTGTGAAACATCTCGTGAGTGAGATTTGCGAGTGAGATTCAACTTTGTTCCCAAATCGTGCCCACGGTACTGACCTTGTTAGGAAAACTAAATCAAGCAGACTACCTGTACAGTTCGTACACAGGTCCACTATTTTTTTTAATCCAAAATATCACTTTGCGTAAGAACTATGTATGATAATTCTTTTGAAATCTTAAAAATGTTTGTATGTGTGTCAGACATAGTGCACCATATTTGACACTGGGTACCAAGTCTTGTTCCTAGTGCAGCATTCATATGCTTGTAACAAGCGTCAAATCAAACGTTGGACTTTCGAGGCGTCAGATTTTTTGAGGCATTGGATCTATGCCATGGGCCAAATAAACCGTTGGAACTTTTAAACGCATCTGTTGGACTTACGAGGCATCGGACTTGCTTGAGAACGCTCGCATAATTAATTTGCATTTTCCAGGGGTGTGCCAGATAAAATAAAAACTGAAAACAGCTAACAAAAGCTGAAATGTTCAAACTTTCAATACTTTTGAACAGGTGTAAAAAAAGCTGAAATCCAGGGTCAACATCTAAACGAAAACAGCTGAAATCAGCTAAAAAGCTGAATTTTCACACCCCTGATTTTTCCTTAATGACCACTTTGTGCGAGTGCAAAAAGATCTGGAAGACACTGCTACAAAGGAAAAACACTCTTCAAACACTGCATCAGAGAGGCTTTCCAAAAACATACGAATTCAGTAACATGGCCGGAGCTACAATTAAATCAAATTTGCCTTGTGTCTCAGCCTTACCGAACAATTCAACATGTTTTTAGCCTAACGCTGAGTAAACTTTTAACATGCGCTCTCCAGAAAGGGTGGAAAATGCTTGTTTGGAGCCCCTAACAATTCTAATGACAACAATAGTAATTTCCAGCAACTTTTTTTCTAACTCCAGGCTGCCAGAGGGGAAATCGGCTGATTCAATTTCTGGGGTGAAGTGGAAAGAGATGATTGTTGAGCAAATAAGCCTTCCCCTTTATGCGGCCGTGCCTGCCGTGCGCCCTTCATGCGCACTTCCTGACTGGCGGTGTTTATGGATACCCGGGCAGGAAGGAAACTATTCAGCCCTTGGTTGATCCACCAATTGCCAATTACAACAACAGCCTCTTAATTGTTTTTAGTATCATTAATTGGCCTGAGGTTTTTGTTCCTGATGTTCAATGGCTTATGCTCATGTAACACCGAGGTCACAGTTATGCCTAGCACGATACAACCTTGAACCAAAATTTAAACAACATGATTGGGGCTCTCATATAAGCATGATAAGGTCACCAGTACATGCCGCTTTGATAAGATGATTTAAGTGGCAGCTCCAAAAAACTCAACAGACATCTGGCATACTGAGTACATTGAAGAGTTCACTGTTGTAGGTTGTTTCCAGGTGGGTGGTAGGCCTATTCTTTCAAAGTACAGAGATGAAACATGGTTTCAATTCTATGCACTGGCTTTGAGACAATGACGAGAAGCATTTAATTTTTCATAGTCTGCCTTTGAAGGACTCATGTATTAAAACCAGTACCAGAAACAAGCAGGCAGAAATTTCTCAGCCGGCAGGCAAGGGCCAAACAAGTCCATGTACATCCTGAAGGTTGAGAAACCTGGTGTGTTTTCTTCCCAAATCCAGATATTAATTTACAGTAATAGCTGCAGTCTGTCAGAAATGATGTCTTGTTTGGCATTCACTTCAAAAAAAAAAAAAACTTCTCTCTCTTTTTGTTACCTCCAAGATACGGGACCCAATTGTAGAAGCTCCCCAGGAATTCCTTGGTGTTGTACTTGCTGCACTGCTCCTCACGGAAATCCTGAGCACCTTCAGGACAGTCCTGGATGTTGCAGGAGCGATAGTTGAAGGCTGGCCCCATGCACGTTGGCTTCGCCCCTGGCCTGCTCGATTAAAAATCAACGGTACCGGTGCATTTCTGTAAACTGAGGAAAGGCTCGATGGAAATACTGTCTCTTTAATGAGCAACTGAAAGGAAAACATGTTTTCTCAGATTTTATCTGTTCAAATAAATATGGAAGCATCCAGATCGAACACAGTGTCATTTGTCTTCAGAGCTCAACTATGTCCTTCGAAGAGGAATGGAATATGGTGAATAGCTATTTCCTTTGGGCAAACCACAGTAAAACGCATCTGACATTGATTTCTTTCTCAGTAGTGAAGTAGTATCATCTATTCTGTAAAATGTGACTGACGGAAGTAATATTGAAAATCACATGCAAAGTTGCAAGAGTTCGATCAATTTCACGGTTAGACTGACACAAGGAACTCAAGTATATATGTCCAGGCCAATGTAAGAGAAAACTGCTCAAGAATACGATCAAACTTTGCCAACTATAATGCGACATTCTATCAGCATCAAAGCCCAAGTTTTCACAATTTTCGTCAAGCTTTTCCGGCTCACAGTCCCCCACGTTTAGCACCCTCAGGACTATCTCAAACTAGCCAGAGCAGCCTAGAGAATAGAAATTACAATTTGTATTTGCCTTTGTACTGGCTGGGGTCTGAGGCAGGATAAATGGACAGTTTGTTCCTTGATTCCCAATACAACGTGTATGTGTACAAATTCTAAGTAAAGCTGCAGGGCAAGGAATGGTCCAACCATGGTCCAACAGAACTGTGTATACAAAAAAAAATTCATCAGAAATTCTTCCAACATGCACATGGATTGAACTTGAAGATACATCCAATGATCTGTTTTCCAGGCTCAGGAATGAGGACAGGAGTTACCTTGTGGTTATGCATCTTCTCTCCTGGTAAGAAACGCCCCCTCCACAGGACCGCGAACAGGGGCTCCATTCACTGCTCCATGGACCCCACGTGTCTTCTGCAACAGGAGCCTGCCTAGCTGAACGCTGTAAAAGAAAGACCAGGCACAAAAGAATGAGAAAAGCCAGACACTACCTCCTTCGCCTGCTGTAAGCATACATGCACTGATCAAGCTCAGCAACTGTTGTCCTTTTCCCTGAATTTCCAAATGCAAGAACTGACTGACATGTAACTTCATCGTTTCTTATTATAGCCCTCCCGAGTCAAAAAAGGGGGACGTCAGTTACGAAAACTAAAACAGACTGTGATAAGAAAGCCTCACATTTTTAAAGGCAGCCACATAAAGAACGAATACTTGCCTTCTGTGGCAGCGTGGTTCTAACACAACCCATCATATAATTCACCCACACAAATTTCATTTCCGTACAATCAAGGAGCATTTTCCTGAAAATTACAGACAAATTGCTACAAATTTGAAATACTTTCTGAGAAGCATCTAAACTGTTTCAAAAATGTACATGTATCACATTCTCATCTTTCCATTTGACTTCCAAATAATGCTCAACTGTCTGAATGTCTACATGTGGCTAGACAACAAACAGGTGCATCTTTGTTATCAACCTTTGTTAACTCTAAGTGCCTGGGAGGGCTGTAGAGGAACTTGCGTGTATTGTGCATTGTAACTAACAGAGAAATTCCACGTGAAAAATGCACAGTATGAACCATTCAAGCTTAGCAATGGGTAAGGAAACAAGGTGCCTTTTCTTCTTCCCCGTGGTTGATTGCCGTGGGGGGGGGTATGTTTAGCACCAGTATATGGATAGTTCCTGACCAAAACCAGTGGCCTGCATTCCGGGTGCCAGTCTTTCCCACTGGGATAAAACAAAGGTTTCATTTTCCAGACTGGTCCGGGCATGGTCCAGGGAAGACTTGTCTATTAATAGCCCCCATCCACAGACTTCCCCCCAGGCCTGAGTCACCCTTCAGCTATTTCCTGGGGGAGGGGGGTATCGATTGATGACTAAGGCCACAGGTATACACCAACACTGGATCATTATGCAAGGAGCAAACAAACAAATGGTCTATTTGTGGCAGTGTAGGTTGCACAGTGGGATGGAACCATCCACTGGTGCCACTGGTCAGAACAAGCCGACACTGAGAGTTTAGGTGAAAGAATACAGGGGATCACAGCTGGTGGGGTTGGCATTTGCTGACAAGTAGGGATCAGCACAACAAAACGGGGACTGGAGCCTTGAACACTCAATCCATGTTGTGTCTATGTTGAAATGAATTTTAATAGCTGCAATTTCAACTTGTTTGATTGGATGATTCCAACTTCTATGTTCTATTCTGTTGTAACTTAGTTAAACCGGGGAACAATTATTAATGCTACAAGTAGACACTAACGACTGTTAACACCTCTGAAACAAATATGAACTGTCGCTACACATGCAACAAGATCTGAACATTGAAACTATAGTTACTGAACTTCAGGAGTGCTGATTGCTTTGCTTGCTGATATTAAAGAAAAGAGCAACATTCACAACTGGCAAAACTTCCATCACTGGAACTATTACAAACAGCAATAAATGTTAAAAACTGGTACTTTGAAAATGACCACTGGAACACTGGGGAAAAGTGCACACATACAGTATAAGGACTAAATTGATCGAGTAACAGGAGAAGAGAAGTGAAAAGGGGGAAAAAGGTGGGGAAAATCCATAGTCGCATTATGCAACCACATCCTCCAGAGTGCAGGCAAGCAGACCCTACAAAAAGTTTTTTCAAGCAGGTAACACCGGGACAATGGGGCCAAAGTTTTACAGTTCAACCGGTCAAAAGACTTTACAGCCCCCCCCCCATGGCTACTTGACAAGTGTGTGTGGTATAATCTGGTAATCTACTTACAGTGGGACAAGATGACACACCATTGCTGACAGACCTGCCATTCATGGGTCTTTTATGCTAGAGTGGGTAGTTACAACCACTTGTGTGGTAGGGTTTACTGTCAGGGGCTCAAACTCCAAATAGACAGCTTACAGCTTGGACCCCCTAGTTCATTCATCACATTATAGTTCTTGCTTTCCCTTACCACTGACAAAACTATTCTGGGCCAGAATTTTAAAAAGAAAACTTTTAAAAGAGAAGGACTGATTTTTAATGAAATCCAGAAGAATGTCACTTTCTATGAAAAAATATTCATCTTTTCCATCAATCTTTACCAAGCTCACTGCTCTGTCGTAAATGCTCACAAGTCTAATGGAACATGTACATAAATGTACGTTATAAGGGTTCTGAAATTATCGATTATTGATTGTATTGCAAAAAAGCAATTTTTATCCTCAATTTTATGAGTATTAAGCATGATGCCTGCGCTGTAGAGTCTACACAAGGATGTACAGTAAAATGAACATCCTCATACTTAAATGAGGCAATGTGAACCAGCTAACCCGAGAACCAGTTGACCCGAGAAATAAACTGCACCAGACAAAGCTGGTGTTGGGCTTTTCGAATTGATACTTGAAGTTCCACACACGTGTCATGTGTGTAACTTAGTGGAACTTTACTTTCAAAGTTGTGCACCTTGGCCAGACGAAAGCTTAGCAAATTGGATATTATTAATTTACCAGAAGTGAGGCTCTCCTTGGACTGTACATGTACAGAGTACAACCTACACACGCTTCCATTAGAGGGAAGTGAAGTGAATAAGCCTTTTGCGAATTAAATTTGAATAAAATCTGGTACACTGAGTTCTTTAAATCCATGTGAACATAACAACTAGAATTCTCCATACTAAAACCACCGTTGCTATACCGCGTGATTCGGGGCAAGCTTTTGCTTAGTTACATAAGAGACGCCTTGCAACAATACACTGTTCTCAATGGATAAGAACGGCACAAAGGAACCAGTCCTTTCCAGAGATGGTGGTCGCTACGCAAAAGCTTGCCCCGAATCACGAGGTATAACAGCAGTGTCTTTAGTCTGGGGAATTCAAATTGTGACGTTTCTATGCAATCAAATAACACAGTGTACCAGATTTTATTCAAATTTAACTCGCAAGTGGCTTATTGATTATATCCTACTTAAGCAGCTCATACCAGCACTCTCTAAATTACACTTTTCACTCGGGCTATAAAACCTTGCTTATGCACAAACTGACAGAATAGCAAACTACTCACATGTGTTTTATAACTAAACTACATGTACATGTACAAGTACCAAATACGGTTTGCTTGCTAAATTTCATGCATTCACATGTTGAAAAAGACATTTCACTTCATAATCAATTAATCAATCGATGAGGAATTAATTCACTGTCAAGCATTTAAGCCATTTGTTCTCCCACAGTCAGAGAGACATTCATACAAGTACCTCCTGCTCGTTCCATCACACTGGTTCAGTTTCTTTCTATCCTGTCATCAACATCAGCACAGCAGGGCATCACAGGTGTAGTGCATTTGAGTCCAAAATAAATGCACAGATACATAAACATGAGTACGGTACAGTACGGTAGGGAACTATATCTTTGTGTTTTAAATGGGTAACAAGTGCTTGGACCCAAATCTTCACCCAGCTTTGTAAAGAAATACAGGCATTTGCAGAAGGACTCGGCCACTGAATCAGAGTCCGTGTCCTTTTGAAAATTATTAGACATTTCCTGTGATCCATTTCCCTAAATATCCTGATGCCAGTCAAAAGTATTTCAGGCTTTGCTGTCACTGCATCAAGCTTCCATTTAGTAAGTGTACAAGGTTGAAATGGACGATAGAAAAGGATTGACTTTAACTGGCAGTCCATGCGATGCACTTATTTTGCTCAGGGAAATCCCTTGAAAATGCAGTCTTTGTGTTCCAACTGCCCGGCTTATGGTATCTTTTTAGTTTACGTATTTCCATATTCATTGGCAAAACTGTGACATCATCAAAGAGAGAAAACCTAAGTTTTGCATGGATTTGTAGACATAAACTGATGGAAGTTTTGACATTTTGCTATCTTAAATATCCTTTTTTCTAATGATTTATTGTGAGGCAAGTATGTACACGTACCTGTATATACATATAGCAACAAGCTACATGTAACAAGTAGCCCTTTCAAAGATATGTTTACAACAAGCAAATTTAGTTTCACGATTTGAATGGAAAAATGTAAAAACTAAAGAGTGTCTTCCCTCATTGACAACAGTAACCTCAGCTGTCTAGAAAATGTTAAATTGCACAAAAAGGCCCTCAGAGAAAGGTTCATGGCATCATCCACGCTGACCCTTCCAGGACCTAGCAGGCATCTTAGACGGGGCAAATGCCGAAGAAAGGACCTTATCACACACTTTATGATGAGCACTTCCTCGAGCTCCGACAAATCACACAGATAAAGCATTATTCAACCAGTCAACTGACAAGCAAATCTTTAACTTTGTCTCCGTTTATGACTCAAGTGGCCACAAATCCTGATCCACTATTCGCCAGTGCACTTTTTCTTTATCTTCACCGGATGTTTGGGCTCTAGATCCTCTAAGCCTTGCGGTGATTCAGACTATAATCCTAAAAAAAAAAAGAGGCAGGGAGACTGTGTCCAGACTTGTGCAGCCATAAGTGACCGAGGCTGTCTGCAGAGGGTCTGACTCATCTTCCAAATTTAAGCTCTTACCTCTGATCAAAGGATGGCAAACCACCCATTTGTCTGAACTGGAGGATTAAGGAGCTGAAAGACGTTGACCATTGAGGACAAAAAGGCCTACAATGGACACAGGCTGCAGCATTTACTGATCCAGTGCCTAAGGCCGTACAGGCCTTTAATCTTAGTGAGACAGTATATACAGTCTTTCTATATCCCCTGTAAATTGTTGGCAAAATGGAGGGACAATGTTTCATTATTGTGTAAACAGAGAACAATTACCCAGAACAACATCAACATAGATCCTAAAATAGACAAAGAGCAAATTCCTTACATTTGATTAAACCCATCTGTGGATCCATTGCAAGAGGGCAGAGTAACGGGCCATGGCTCCCCAAATGAGACCATTGCTTTTCAAACATAATGAAAGGCATTTTCAGTTTTTGTTTCCTTTCCTTCCCAAAGCATGAAAAATTCCCCCAATTTAGACTCACCCCTAGAAAGGCCATAGAAGGATATCATAACAAATTCCCACATTCTCCCCCCCAGCACAAACCTAAAAGGTGCCTTCATGAACTGTACTTAAAACACATACTGCTGAGACTTTCTTTTGAAAATTGTTTCAAATGATGCACAACTACGGTAGGATGAGACCGTGTATGTACAACAAATTATAGACGAACATAAAACAGGAAGAAAAAATAAGGATTACTCTCGGAAGGGACCAGATTGGATAAATTAAAGATTTGTTACTAACTTTTACTCCATTTACAGCGGTTGTTCAGTCTTGTACTCGTACTTGTAATAGTTTGGAGATTTAACAATGGCACATGTACACTGTACATGACTTTGAATCTTCAGAGTGCATGTAACTTTGGAATTACACCAGCATCCCATAGTGAAAGGGATACGTTGGTACTTCTGTACCTCCCTCGCAAACACATGAGACCAGAAAGCGGTGAGAAAAAAGCCTCAGCAGTCCCTCATCTATTGACACACTCACTTGGGTGATACCCATGCACAGAGGCGTATCAATGACTGGGAACAAACAGGCCCCAAGTCAAATGCAGCTTGAATCGCAAAAGGCCAATTCCAGAAAGTACAGCGAGCGCTGTTCCGGTGTTTTTGGTGGTAATGTAATTAATGTGCAGCGTGTGCCTGCGCCAGACTGTCAACAACAACAATCCTATCCTAGCCTGTCTGACCAACTAGATGTCTGGACACACAAACCACAAACCATCCCCTCTTATCCCCTGACAGGAACCGCAACTATTCTGGGACTACTATTCTGGGACTAATAAATTCCTCAAGTCCAAATCAAACCCACCTGTAAACATCCACCTTTTTTTTCACAGGGAAAAGTTGAGTTGTCACTGTAATAGGTATGTTTATGACGGACGTGAATGAGACCACCTCACGAGACCCTAGGGCTTTTTTTTCCCTCCATTCTGATAAAGAACACACACTCTGGAAATGGAGACACTCCTTAACAAAAGTCTGGAGTCCGAGGGTTCCTTTGTAGCAGACCGAGGTGTTATTGTAAATAACCACACTTCCTGAGTGGTGGACTGTGAAAGGGTCAATGAGTCAAGAATACCAAAAGCAAACAGAGAGGTAATGAAAGGAATGGTGTGCATAACACTAACAGGAACACCCAGAGTTCACATTTCGTGGGTCCCAATATACATGTACAAGATACAGGAGTAACAGACAACGGTCTTCTTTTTTTCAAGATGTATTTTTGCGTTGGGGAGATGTTAATTTATATAACGGGTTTTGCTCTCACCCAACGTATATATTAATAAACACTGTATGCTCAGTGCTTGTCCGAAAGCTTGCGAAAAAAGTCACAAGCTTACTCGGGTGGGACTTGAACCCATGACCTCCTGCTTATAATAGTTCGCGGTACCTGCTGCTTCACCTGACTTGGACCAGCCAGCCGACCCCGGCAAGCTCGGTGGTCAAGTGGTTAAGACGTCTGCACTAGTAAGTAGGAGGTCGTGGGTTCGAGTCCCACCCGAGTAACCTTGTGACTTTTTTCGCAAGCTTTCGGACAAGCACTGAGCATACAGTGTTTATTAATATATACGTTGGGTAAGGGCAAAATCCGTTATATAAGTCAACGGTCTGATTAGGAAACTACGACAAAGACTACATTGTCAGTTTGTCACTCTCTCTAAACTTCATTACTATTATGAAATATTCTTCGTTTTTAAGTTTGAAAAGAGTACCAAATGCACTTGAAGTCTGACACAATTTAGAGCAAATGCAGATCCATCACAACTATAACCACAGAGATCATAATTGTAATTACAATGAATTGGATAAGTTAGATTCTTAAGAGGATAATTGCACTGCATAGAGTGAGACCCACATCTGTCAGTGTGACACAAACACTGATGCCAAATTGATACAGCACCACACATCAATGAGGCGTTTGCCTTTCAAACGAGAATAACACTTCTTTGAAATACCGGTAATGCTTTGGAGTCTCAGAGGTCTCGCAGTGCATACATGGACTAGACAGACATACAATGTTTTGTTATTCAGACTGAATTCTTATGGGAAAGTCTGGTGAACTGCAAGGTCTAGTCAACCAAGGGTCACGAACCAGCAAGAACTTTTACAACCTGGATTCAATCCTTCTGTGTATTTCCAAATATTTACAAAGTGCCCCTGCCACTTACTGGTGAACTTTTTTCTTCATTCACAAATATTTACCAGATTCTTTGAAGGTTGTAAATTATGAATGACACCCGTTTCCGAAGCCCTGTCCCCCAACCTACACTGGTCCAAGGTTCATTCACTTCACCAAACATGGACTGCAGAAATTTAAGAGCCTTCCTCAATATAGTTTTACTCTTTTTTTACAGGTTTTTCAGAGGTAATCCCAGACATGGCCTGTTGGAAATTAATAAAGAGCTCTTAGGGAATACGCATAACCTTCTTGTGTGGAATCTATGCCAATGGGGCACCAGATTATATGGGTGAACGGAGGTGATAGGTCTACACAATGCATGCTTGCAGGGGGCTGAAGTTTGATGCCAGAATGCCATGGCCACAGATCATATCTTTGCTGCTGACTGTGCCAAGAACTGCATGCTGGCCAAGGCTGATATATAAATACGAACCGATGTTAACAGCGCTGAAAAGCACATGCATCCCACATCACTGCATAAATTTCGAACAAATGTAAGTCACAGAAAATTCGTAAAAAAGCTGCATTCATGCAATCAGATGTAACAATACATACACATATGTAAGCATAAGTTTACGAGTTACTTCTGGAAGGAGGAAGAAGGGGCTTACATTTTATGTTCTGCAGATCTGAGTACACTTGGGAGGACGTACCGTTAACAGTACAAATTGGCTCCCCGTGATACACTGTGCTTCCACCACTTGGCATGTGCCAAGTGATATTACTGTTCTCTCAACATTCCTGCATCGTTGCACGGCCAACTACTCCACTTTTGGAGAGCATGCAACTAAAAGTAAGTTTTTTTTTATTGGGTATGACTGATATTTTCCACCTGGTAGACACCAACAGTCACAGTGTATTGAAGGAAGCACCCTAAAACACATGGAAAAGCTCACTTCTGAACTTTCTGTACCATTTCAAGTTTTTAGACATTACTGACCCTGAAAAAAAAAGAAAAGAAGTTCCCTGCACTGCAGACCCTGAAAAGTATGACTACAATACAGAATGGCGAAAATGGAGGGAATACCAGGAAATAAAAGGAGACACAACTTTGCAATTTCTTATTTAACACAGGAAAAGCAATATGACTATTGTTAGAAATGCATGGTTTTGGTTGTTTTTCTTCCACCCCCCCTCTTTCTTTTATCAAAAGAGAGATTCTGACTCCTTATCCCTGTACTGACCTTATCCAACTAGTGGCTACCTGACACGGAAAAAAGTGAAAATGACTGGGTCCATATGCCAATAAATATCTCAAGTAAGCTTCATTATGAAAATAATTAATGCCAGTATGGTATAGCTATTAGACTAGGTGCTAGATTTGGCAATTAATGGTGAAATTTGAAGAGCAGGTGCCCAGCTGGGCCTTTTTAATTTGAACCAGATCACCCAGGCTACCCGGAGGGGCTCGGTTCAACTTTTGCTCAGTCAACATTTCAGGGCAAGCCCCAATTCAGGTCATTGACACTCAGGGTCCAGAAAAGCGCCAACAAGTTACATGTATATTGTACCATGACCTGATAGTAAACATACATGTACATACAGAAAATAAAGTCAATTCAGGAGTTTAGTTTCCATGTCACAGTTGAAAATCTCAACACAAGAGGCACTTTTCAGGACCAACTAAATTATCCACATTTTCTTTCTTTGTTCAACTCTTTGTTCTTCCTAACACTGTAGCATTTTTGTTCGACTGAAATGAAACTTTAAGGCATTTATGTCATTTACTGAGAACTAGCCCACTTTTATGGGTGCTAAGCCTACATGATTGCACCACACGATCAAGCAGCATGTCTTAAGTATTACATGTGGTAAAGTGCCTCTAATTTAGCACTTAGAGAATCTTAAGTTGTCCACCTAACAGTAATACACAAAGTGTGTATCGGCTTTTCCAAGAGAAAATAATACAAAGTAACAAGGGCAGTGAGACAGGAGGACCCTGGGGATTAGAGCTCACAAACCGCAGAGAACAGAAATGGATCAAGAAGGATTTGGAGGTTAATTACCGGTAAAGCCGAAACATAAGGAGGTGATGGTAGAAGAACTGTTGCCATCAATAGCGCTGCTACAGTTAAGAGCAAGGTGGATTCCAGACTGGACCTGATTAAAAAAAAACCAAAAAAATAAAATCAAATGAATAGTTTTAAATCAATCACCATCAATGTATGGAGGATTTGGGATTTAGATTGGTGGAATAAATTTTCAATTTCAACACTGGCATAAATCTAATTTTCTAAAGCTTGCAGACCTGTCTCTTTCACTGAGGGTAACACAGGTGGGAGACCAGGCCTTGAACTGTGCAGGGGACAGAAAGGAAAACTAGTTTAAAACTAGTCAAGGTGTGGATGACTGGCAGACACTCGAAAGCACCAAGACAAGGCTGAGAGTGATAACAATTGTTTCTCAGTGACTCATGGTTAGGTTCAGCTGAGGTAATTCCTACTTGGCTGGTAGGCATGCTCCTAATTGCCCACTCAATGCTACACCCAGGGGGCTTTGGGAAAAAAAATGGGCTACAGGGTCTCATGATAAGATAAGAACTCTGAGACATTTTGGAAACAGAAACTGCCCTCTAATATAAGACAGAGTAGAGGGTTCACACTTTATTGATTTTCCACATGACCACAAACACTGGCTTTTGAAAATGGGATGATTCAGCTGGTGGAATTCACAGGGGTTGTTGCTTCAGCCTTATACACCCGAAGATCACCCGGTTTCACGGTTTCGGTTCAGGAGCAAGACTCCGGAGATCGCGGTCTGAGGCACATGGTATTAATATCATTCTTGATAGCATCAGTGCTTTACTGCTCCAGCCCAAACATGGATGTGGAAGCCCGCTCTTGGAAGGCAAGGCATGTCTTCCTCAGCCCAGCGCTAAAGGGCACCTTGCAGGGAAATCTTTCTGGCACTGCTCATGGGATTATTTCAAGACAAATTACGTCCTCTGAAAGTTTGCCATCATTTCCAGCCAAGCTCGAGAGGCCAAAAATTTAAAAACAGAGATTTCTTAGGAGGGCAACGACAAAGTGACGGATGTACCATAGGTACTTGCAGGGTGTGTAGGCACACACATGCAGTGAGACATACCTGAACACTACCCATATTATAAACACACAGTGTCATTTCTGTGAAAATCATTCACATGGTGAAAAGGCTAGATTTTGAGAAAATGGTGCACATTCATGAATTTAAATCTGCTAGTTTTCAAATTACAGCAAATGTAAAATCTAATCATTATCAGCTTAAACTTGTAAGGGAGGGGTTGCTGAAATCAAATAAAACCAGTTCTGGGTAGCCCAGTGTAAGCCTTGATACACAAATGGGCTGACAGAAATAAAGTATTGGACCTAAAATTTTCGCCATAGGAGTTTCTTCAGGTAGCACTAGCATATAGCCAGGCATTACTCAACACCCTCTGCATATTAAAACTCTATGAGACTGGCCTAGAAAATTCCAAGTTTTTCCAAGTATTAAATGATCAACAGTTTCCCTGCTGAAATTTACTTCTAGGGCATGATGTGACTTTCTTATGGCTGATATTTAACTACAACGAAAAGAATTAGTGATGTGTGTGGAATTCTTCCTTAGTTTCTTGGATTTTGGAATACCATGTGGGCCTAAATAGAATTTGAATTTCCTTTTACGAATTGCATTGTACATGTATCATTATATCACATGCATTTGAAACTGTATTTGTTCAAATTTTTTACATGCAAATTATACTTACATTGAGTTCGTGAAAACCTTGCCACATAAAATAAGAAAAGAGTGTCATCTAACATTTGTTAGCTGTGTCCACACTTTTGGTTTCGAGAACACTGTAGTTGATAGTTACCCACTAATTTGTGAAGTGTTTTCCAATCCCAATTAGTTTTTTTTTTCAAATACTGTATACATGTATTACTAGCAACTGAACAATGCTAGACGGCCAGTTAATACTGGGGTTCACGACTGGGCAGGTTTCAAAGTAATACACATTGGACTAAAACATTTTAATATTTTATGAGTTTAAATTTTTAGCGCTTTTACGAGGAAAGGGGTTTGGGTGCCTGGGGGGCCTGTATGGTCTAATACACAGGATTCTTTCTAGTAACTACATCACCGCTAGTCTGCGGTGCAAATTCTGAGATCAGGGAGGTACGAAAACAGTCATAACCATTCTGACAGTCTGAACTACACGCTGAAAAGGCTGGCATTTCAAACACGCACCCGGAATATATCCAGGTGATATCGGCGTCGGTCAAGTGTCACTGTCAGTTCAAACCAGCACCAAGCGCAGAGCAAGGAACAGAATGACAAGTCTCCTAAACTTATAATAGCATCTTTGTGACTTTTAACTCACACAATTTTGAAAATACATATGTAGGCTATCTAGGATTTGCCTTGGGTAAAAGAAAAAATCCTGCCTCCTTAGGCCTAGAACTACAGGCGCTAGGCGACGGTACCTGAAACGTGAAACCACGATGGTGAAACCATGGAGGAATTATTCCAAATGAAAAATTAAACCAAATGAAATCGCTTTAAAGCCTGGTGAAGATCTCGACCTTTGTCTTTTAAAACTACACACCAAAAACATACTGCAATGCCTACCTCATCCTGAGAAGTCGAGCAGCATGCACGATGCAGTCGATTCCGTCCTCAGATTAGTATAAACGTCAAACCACCAGCCAAAGGATGCAGAACTCATCTAGCACCAGTACACGTGCCAACTGATTGCCGCGCCGGTAGTAGACTGATGCCCGGGCACGCAGCTCAGACCAGAGATATTGACGCGAAATTATGAATGGATCACGTGCCCAGATTCAAACTACACGCCCACATAAGTGAGCCGCACGTCGAGTTTCGCGTTCCGCACGTAATAGGAGGAGGCCTGGGTGCCCAGTTTAGTTGGGCGCGCAGTGTAGCGTAAACAAACTAATACAAGAACGACAGGGAGGTGGAGCTATGCAAAGTTGGTTGAGTCACCGAACTTTTCATCCAATCAGCGGCCATTTGAGGACACTGGCCGGATCTCAGTGCCGGCATGTAGCAGAGGCAGGCTAGCAGTTCTCGTAAAGTGAGGTCCTGACCACACTGGGTCTTGACTCTTTTGGACGAATCAAGATTGACCACACCTACCAAAAACAGCGCAAAAACAGGAGATGGTCGCAGTAACGTAAAGCTGCAAACAGCAGATTTCCAAAGCTTTACCACCTGTGCTAGCTAGAAATTGTTTCAGTTGGTTTCAAGTTCAAATCTCATTTTCCCCATGTGCGAGACTTCTGCAAAAAACAGAGTGGCCAAGCCATTACGTTACCTTGAGAGGAGGATATTTTGATTCTTTTAAAAATAAAAGTCGCATAAAAACCCTTCCCAAGCAGTCTCAAAATATCTCCGTTCATGATTACGAATTTAATTAAATGAAAAAGATACAAAAGCAAATAGGCGCCCCATCAATCCAAGGATGGAAGTGGTGAAATTATATTAGATAAATCAAGAAGCAGAACTGATTTAAAAGTTGAGGATCATAAATAGCTGTTTTCACCCATCTGTGAAATTTCAAGACAGGATATTTCAGTTTGCTTCCTTTGACTGTTACTTATTTATATTTAGAAAATGTATTCACCAGGCCAGTGTTGTAGGTGAGACCACCTAAGACCTTCTTGAGACCAGCGCAAGACCAACACAAAACCAACACAAGACCTCCAGTCTGAATTCAAGTCACAACCTATTCAAATGAAGTGCAACAAAAGCCCTGCTTTGTCATTGTTCACCGTTACTTGTGACTGGCCTTGTGATGGTCTCGACTGCAACACTGCACCAAGCAATCATGCGGTAAAACGCCTCTTGCAAGCTGTTTTTTTATTACCAGTCACACAGTTGGGACACCCTAGACGCCCTGCAGACATATGCCAAGTGCAGAGGAACTTTTTTCTAACCGAGTACACCTTATAGAGGGCGCTATTTAGTCTGCTCGGTCTCGAGATCTCCGGCCGAGTGCGCAGCAGTGGTGGCAGACCACCTCTCAAATCCAGCCGAAGATCGTGACGTTGCAATCCTAGAACCATTGTAAGCCTTGCAAACGGGTAAGGTTCAGAGACCCTTCTGCCCCTACCTGCTTATCGTTACGGTTCAGTGTACTTCCACTCACTCCAGTAATCAGTGCCAGTGACCTAAAAATCCACAAGTTGGAGCCAAACTCATTTTCAACAACTACACTGTTAACTTAAATTCCGGTTCCATCAATTAGAATTTAAATGATAAAATCAAACTGCAAAAAGGCTTATTTGCGACTCATTTTTAAATGTAATTTCTGGGAGTAATTAAATCATCGCAAACGGACAATGGGAATCATAGAAATGCCAAATTATAGCTCAAGGCCGAGAAATCGACGGGCGTGTTACTGGTGAAACAAAGATGAGAGAGGATAACCAACAACGATGACACTAGGGGAAGGATACAATTTCTCCAATGCTGGAATGTTGAGGAGTCTTCATACAAAAAAATCAGCTTTTGTCACTTTTCGAGTTGTTTCAATGTTAACAATGAAAAGAGCTCTTACATATATACATGTGCACAAATTTTTCTTCGTTTTTATCAATTTTATTTCAGTCGTAATTTGACATTCACTCCCAATTGTTGCAACAAATTTTATTTGCAGCTGTTTGGGAATATTTGAAAAAGCTTCCAAGCCCAGCTGTTTAAAACGTACTGCACCTTGTCAGCGATTCTGCTCTGACATTGTCAGAAGAAGCACTTAACCAAGACAGAGTTCCAGTTACCACTCGTCAAAATCAGTTTGATCATGATTACTTGTCTTTCATATCTAACATACATTAATAGTAGAAAGACGGCTAATAAGATACATACATGTAATGAATTCATTTAAACGGCACAGGAGCGGCCTGCAGCATTCAAATAATAACAATAAAATGAAAAACCTAAAAGGCGTGAATGCCTATCAAGTGCGAAATGAAATAGGTGCAATTTAGGAAAACTCAAAGAAAAACTTCAAAGGCCTGCGAGGTGTTTTTCCACCACAAATGGACTTCATAAATTTCCCATTAAACCTCACACAAGCTGTGAAAAGGGCAAGCCCATTACCTGCATTCAGCGACACTGCTTCAGAAACTGACAAGTCTTTGAAAAAAGAATGGCTCTATGTGTCTTTCTCTTTCAGGTTTTGATACTCATGAAAGTGAGTGAAAAATGCACAGTATGTCACCTATAAATTGCAAGGGCCATTTGTCTGGTTATACATAGAGACCTAATCCTTTTGGAGACTACATTATCTTTATTTCAACCTGTTTGATTTCTGCAAAATTATAAACATTTCAGCTTGCCCATAAAATATGTCATTATAACAAAAACTCTTCTTGCTGCAATTTTCCCCTTGTTTGGAAGTGGTTTCCATAAATTGGACAGACTTATTTACTCTTTCAACTAGTATAGAAACTTATCTAGCCGACAGAGAGGCGGTTATTTGAGCATGTTGATAGATGTAGGTATGTTATGACCTGAATTAAAAACAAAATAATTTCATGCTGGCACCACAAGCGAAACAAAGAAGGCAATCAATTAAGAAACAAAACAGAAAATAAGGCCAAGTTTTGAGTAGGGTGCCAAAATTTCCTGAAAACCTCTCTGGATAGCCTCTTAAAAATATGATCGTCGCTATGAATTGCAATACTGAAACAGATGGCAGAGTATAATTGTGGTCGTTAATTTTGTGCGTTCAAATGAATAGGGCACACGTGAATTTACAATACAATTAATAAAATATTTTGCAAAGGATCTATTCACACAATTCGCTAATAACTCATCTGAAACCAATTATGGCTTTGATCACAAAAAAATCTTTCTAGTCACTTACACGGTGTCACGCTATCTTCCCCGGCTTCCAGATAAGAGAAGGCTGTCTCCACGTGATCAAAAACAAGTCTCAGCAAAGATTTAATATTACCACTGTGGCTCCGCAATATGGCTGGATGTCAACCATCCATGTAACCTGACCACTGATTGTTTTTTCAATCGAGCTGTGGGACTACGGCAATATATCTTCATTAATGATCCCACTTTGATATGTTCAAATTGCCCATTTGCTGGAATTTCTGCTTGGTAAAAAAAGTGGGCGTTAGAAGCAGTTGCAAACAGTGAATAGACTGGTTAAAAACAATGGCTAAAAACCTGAATATTTCTGATTTCCTGAAGGCATGGGATATTTATAACCAAAGCACTGGATCCATGAATGCTGTTGGTTCTAAGGTTGAGTTAAATATGAAATATGTATTTCAATCTTGAAAGTTGAATAAAAATACAGAAAACCTTTCAGGGGAAACACACACACCAACAAAACTAAGATACAAGTATACAAAAGTCTAGATCAGGATTTTGGGACCAAGACTGGCTGAAGTCCAGGAATTTCCTGGAGAGCATTCCAAAGAAAGGTTTGAACCCTAGGATCAATGGAAGCCACAGCATTGTGTACTCGAGTTCATTTCTGGCTGATCCTCACATGGTTCTTGACAATGACCTCCACGATGGAGGGGTCCGCCAGCGTGGACACATCTCCCAGTTCATCGCTCTGGTTGGCACACACCTTGCGCAGGATGCGACGCATGATCTTCCCGGATCGTGTTTTTGGAAGGCCTGGGGTGATCTGATAGGAGGGATAAGAATATCCCAGTGACATCGATGAATGATGAGTAACATTAGGGGTATAAAAATGTAATACGGTGATTTAAATCAGTACACTTAAAACCACTTAAGGGCTTCAAGATGATTATGGACCAAGCTAAATCCTAAATACCTTTTTGGGACAAAAAAAACAACATTCATATTTTTCCAACACTTTTGGTCATCAACTTTAACCTCAGGATTAGTGAAGCACCCCTCTAGCCATATCTTTGGTTTGTGTCTCAGTGCGCAGTACAAAGCTCTCCTCGTAGGGAAATGAATAATAATTAAGATATGGATTGGTTTAGCTGTGAAGCGTTAGGGTTGCCACCAGGGATGTCAATCCCAGCTGAAATGGTTCTTACTAGCCTCGCTCCTCTTTGCCGGTGATATGGTGCTTCGGCTCAGAGCAGAGAGCTGTGAGATCCCGGTGTTGGATGACAAGCTAGGGGGTTATTTCTGACTCTAAAACATGTTTGGGACGTTGAGACACTGCAGCTAGCCACCAAGGATCCAGTGCCGGCACTCACACACAGCTCCACAGGTCACCCAGAACACACCTGTATCAAATCTGGCACGGCGTAGGCAGCTATCTTCTGTCTCACCGCCTGCTTCAGTTCCTTAATGATGTCTTCCTCTGACTCGCTGACTCCCTCCTTGAGAATGATGTAGGCGTATATGCCTGAAAGAGAACAAAACCACAATCAAGTTCCAATGCTTCCTTTCTGTCCAAAATAAGCACCCGATATACATGTTCCCAGCCTGTGGGTCTCCTGTACCCTTGGCCACCTTCCCCCACGCTCCCCTCCTTCACACTGACACATCCCATTGATCTGCTAGCATCCCGTGTTCTGCTCGAAAGCCTTTGGTTGGATCCTGAGTTAGCATCTTCTTCACACCTCAAAACCTCCAGATAAGCCGCTTTAGCATTTGAACCTCTGCAGTCCTCCTGACGACGGGGAGAGCACATTGTCCGAAACATGGAGTACCCTCCAGTTCTTTTCAGAACCACACGTACTCAAAAAAGGGATATCCTTGCATGGAGCTGCTGCAAACCTCTACAACTGACGGTCAATATACTGTAATACATTCAGAGATATATCCCTTTGAACTGTCTGTACAGCAAGTACACAAATTTCCAAATTAGAGCACAGCGCACTGCTCTCCACAAGGATCCACTGGGTGTGCTAAATTTCCTTGAGCACAAGTATTCACTTTGTCGAAACACATGAGAGAAAAGTCCCAAACATGTATAACTTAAGTTCAAACTAGGAACCAACAGCTGCGCTTAAATCAGAATTACACCTAATAACGCTGGCAATTTTCTGGAAACAGCAAAGTATCGTTATGATCAAAGTAGCATGCACTGCAAACCGCCAAAACGGCTCTGAAATGTAAGACAAAAAGGTTCTCTAACCACTCCAAAATGGTATTACTTCACAACAAACCAGCCGAAAATATGATACAACTTTTAGCCCAAAAAACTTAACTTTAAAAACAACAAACTGGGACCACTTTTTTAAAACAATAAGCGGGACACCACAAATGCTGGTTCATTAGAGTCATTTGTACAAGATTTTTAACATCATTCTGTTTGTGATATCATCTTTTCTATCCTCCAAAGAGATGACGACCAGGGAAGTCTGCCAACACCAGCTGGCTGAGCCACAGGGCCAAGTCAGGGTACCACACTGTCTACTTCCATGAATTGGTCAGACCCTCCGTATGTGTAGAGATTATACAGCCCTCTTGTGCTCCCGGCAGGGAAGATCCCTGCAGGTTTACGCGTCCTCCAGCATAAAGTGGCTAAAAATGCCAAGATCAATGCCCGTGCGCATTTACGGCCCTTAAGATTGTCTGGGATTGGTGCCTCACCTTCTCCTTTGATGTCATGGGGGAAACCAACCACTGCTGTCTCTGCTACAGCTGGGTGTTCATCCTGTAATGGAGGAATGTACTGTGTGTTCAAAGAACCTGTGAATGTGTGGCAAATTTGGAGCTTTCAGACTTTCAGCACGTTGTCATAACAGGCACCTAGTGTTAAAAAAAAGCACTACACGAAAATATGACATTTGACATTTCTTCATTCCGTAGAAGTGTGTCACTAGATACACTAGTACCCAGTCTGGATTTGTACAATGCCTTCTGTCTTGACCTGAGCCATGAAACTCGACTAAAGTCTTACTGGTCACAATTGGCTAGTGATAATCCACGGGGAAACTTACCATAGCGTCCTCAATCTCTGCAGTTCCTATGCGGTGACCACTGACATTAATGACATCATCCATGCGACCGGTAATATGGTAATGGCCGCGCCTATCACGATGGGCCCCGTCACCACTGAAATAGACACCTGAAGAACCCAAATCACAAACAACAACATGAAACTAGCGAAGATGCTCTCTAGTCTGATCAAGAAGTGTAATTTCCCACAACTGGATCAGCACTCATATGACCAATGTTGCTATCCCTGTGAGGACCAGAGAACCAACACACGTCCACGTAATGTAGGTGGTGTGGACCTTGTGTGGACTCTGCCAAGTCCACACAAGGTTTATCCGTCTCTGAAAAAAGTGTTTTAGTGGCATTTTGCAGTTTTGAAATATGTGTAGCGGAATAGAGAGGATCAGTCCAACCAAGCAACCAAGCAAGCAACCAAGCAAGCAACCAAGCAAGCAACCAAGCAAGCAACCAAGCAAGCAACCAAGCAAGCAACCAAGCAAGCAACCAAGCAAGCAACCAAGCAAGCAAGCAACCAAGCAAGCAACCAAGCAAGCAACCAAGCAAGCAACCAAGCAAGCAACCAACCAAGCAACCAAGCAAGCAACCAAGCAAGCAACCAAGCAAGTAACCAAGCAAGCAACCAAGCAAGCAAGCAAGCAAGCAAGCAACCAAGCAAGCAACCAACCAAGAAAGCAAGCAAGCAAGCAACCAAGCAACCAACCAAGCAACCAACCAAGCAACCAACCAAGCAACCAAGCAACCAACCAACCAACCAACCAACCAACCATGTATTCCAAAACTGTGATGTCATCTCATGAAGAAAGCCCCAATGCTACACTGGTTTGAACACTGAAATGCCCTGCAATTTTCTAGCTTTTCCTGGACTCAGTTTTCTCTTCTTTGCTGATTCATTGTTGTTTATGTGCATAGTAAAAAGAAGGCATCAGTCCCTCTCAGAAACACCAATGCACTGAACCATGTCTTCCCCAGATGACTTCACAGCAACAGCGCCCCCTGTTGCCTGGGAAAGCATTGATGCTTTTGTTTAAAAAAGTGCACTTTTCAACGCATTTACACATGGGAATGTAAATGAGTGTTCATACATTGAAGAAGAATACACAGTTGAAGAAAAAAATTGTGTGTAAGAAAAAATTCATTGCAGCTACACTTTGACTGCATGAAAGCAAAGCATACCTGCTAAACATTCCAAATTTGGTGGAATTGTGACAAAAATATGAGCTCCATTAAGACTTACGAATTCATCGCCCTACACTGCTAATTTCTGCAAAATCATTTACTCTGATGATTAAATACAGTGATTTTATTATAAACCAGAAGTGTGTGGTGAGCCGATTATTTCTCCGTCTTTTTGTTGCGCATAATTTACTCGGGCCGTGCGTCATGCACGTACAGTATAAGCGCCAACCGATGCCATCTTAATGACATCATCAATGCCCAGGCCTAGGACTTAACACACTCAAAATGACGGTCACCAGCATTCTAGTTTGACCGAGGATCCAAAGATTCACCAAGTGCTTCCACGTTTTGTGGGTGCCCTGAAGTAACCGCTCCTTTAAAAAAAAAACAGTTACCAATGTTTCACGGCACAAGCGATCCGAAGATACATGTACATGAAGTGCTAGTGCAAGTGTGCATGTGCGCAGCTTCGCATCAACGTGATCAAGGTCCCGACAGTGTGCTGAGAAAGAAGTAAACAAAATGCCACAAAAACAGCGCGTACTGCAGAAATTCCGGGCTGAATACTCAAACAAGTACCCACTGATTGTTTCTTCAAAAGTCGGAGAACACTACACGCTTGTACATTTTGTCAAGGAGACTTCAATGTGTCCTACAGAGGACTTCATGATGTGAAGCAACAGGTGGAATTTAAAAAGCACGAAACCCATAGCAATGCAGTCCAGTCCGGTGAAAAGCTGACTAAATTTTGTACTAGTATCATTAGCATTTACTAGGTACATGTATTCACCGGGAATGTATTGCAGACGGCACCCTTCAGAATGTCATTTAGAGGGACATGTACACACATGTCTGTCATGTACATGTACCTGCCTCTAATTTGACACCAGGTCAGGTGTACTTATCAGTGTTGTATAGGGCGACACGGTGCACATTTATTGCAAATACTTCTGATGTATCACATGATTTTGCTCCATTACTATTTTTTATTCCACAAAGTTGGCAGGTATGACAAAGGGAAGTTGTCCTCTACAGTTCGGTAATGTAACCACAGATGATCGTGTAGTCACGACCTCGGTTAGACTAGTCTACTGGATTGTTATGGTGAGCCTGCAGGCGTCTTTGCAACATTTCAAGGGGAAACAGAAGCTAAGACTAGGGTAACAGAGGCCATAATCTGCCTGTAAATCCAGGGGCCAACGCCACAGCACAGAACTGTGCCAAGCCCAGGAAGGACTTGACTGGTAAATCCGGGATACCAGCCAAGACGTCCTAAGATGCGCACAGCGAGAGACAAGTCCCCTGCTTTTTTGGGGGGGGGTGGGAGCAATATTTTCCGCTTGACAGGTCCATGAAATGGGGTCAAGTTCTGTTGCAGCAAATGTGTGTCAACTGCATCTGATATACCTTTGTATGGTTTGAAGTACGTCTCAATGTATCGCTGGTGGTTGCCGTAGATGGTCCGAGCTATACCTGGCCAGGGCCGTCTGACACACAGGGCACCAGATACACTATTCCCAGTCATCTCTACTGTCTGAAGACATCACAAACAAAGTACTGATAATATCTGACCCCAATGTTTTAAGTACATTACAAAGCAAAATTAGTCAGTTTTCCTTTTTTCTTTAATAAATTTTTAATCAGTAAGACAAACTGTCACTGTTTTTCATGAAGAGACAAAAGTCTAACCACAGATAGAAAACTAGCTTTCGAGAAAATCGCATTTGAAGTTGGTCTCTTTTTAAATGGCTTCTTTCTCCAGTACGTAGCAGTTTTTTGACTTAACTACTTCCTGAAAGAAGGGATCTTAAATGACACAAAACTACAAAACAACATTCATGGAAATCAATTAAATTTGTTCATTTTGTAAACAAACACCTCTGTCGGTTTGTGATAATGCTAAAATTTGTGTGACTTTTGTCTCTTCATGAAAACGGCACGCGCAGTACACAAGTGCATGCCGGGTGCAAAATAGTTAGATTTTTATACATTTCTGGAATCAACTTTGTCTCTTTGTGAAAGTGGTTAAACAAGGTTTGCCCGTGGTTTTGCCCTTTCTTGCTAACCTATGGAAGACAACTTTTGTTCTGTGAAAACGGAAAATGCAGTCTAAGTGAACTTTGCCCCATGGCGACCATCGTGATTTGGCTGGTTTCAATAGATCTGATAAAAAAAGGACTACACCAGGTTGTAGGTATTACATAGCCTGGTTTATTTTGAAAAAAAAAAAAGAAATTTGAAAAAAATCATGCTTCTGTGCCACTTTGTCTTTTTTCCAAAAACAGTGACGATATATGAAAAATTACAAACAAAAAAAAAACAAAAGGACCACTGTTTTGTTACATTTGTGGCCTAACATCCTACAGTTTTCTCCTGCAGTAGTTCTTAAAATCATCATAGTTCCAAAACATCTTCAGCCATCCATACCAGTGTTTAGAGCTGATATCATGAGGTAGTGTGGATACTTACATGATCCTGGTGACGAGACACATGTATGTGATGGAGATGAAGGGTAGTTCCAGGCCCATCCAAGCAATGCACGAAAATGAATGAAGTAATGGAAATGCAATCATGTATAACAGATGTAATGGAAACGTGATCGTGTCAAGTACATGTACACGTGCAAGGGGGACCCCGCAAGCACAAAAGATCTCTAAGACAGGTTCGGTGTGTTGGATGTTAGGTGGATACTGTTGTGCCAATGTTCAGTTATGGGGCAATTTTGGGGGGACATTTGGCAACATGCTACGGCAATTAACGAGGAAGGGTTACCCCCCTTAGTACACATCCATCTTGTGTCTGATGAATCTGTTGATCTACCCCCCTTCCCCGGACGAGAGCAAGTTCCATTCTTTTCTTCCCAGAGACTCCATTTCTATTACCATCCCCTATCAAGAACAGAGAAAACAGTGGGTGTATTTGAGCAGCTCACCCTGACAGACTGCGGCAAAGGGACAGAGGTTGGCCACTACAAGTGGGGGGGGTGCTAATTAAACGCTTCAGAAGTCATTCATTCATTCAGTGAGATTCACATCCACAGTATTTGGTTGACTCATTATGGCCGGCCATCAATACAAAACTGGCAGAACAATTCCCGAAGTGTAAAAAAGGAAGCTGTTTGAACTCCAAATAATAAACATGAGTTTTTAATGAGATTTGCTCACTTTTTAACACTACTGAGGTAAATGTGCATTTCCAGATGAAAACTATTACCCACCAAGGGCAAACTTCATGCGAACTTCAGTGGCTGACCATAACACATGAGGGTCCGTGTTTGTAAACAAAGCAAAAGGTCTTTCCCACTTGGCTAGGTCTTTGCTTTAGGCTAGAATATGTGTGTGAGCAATGTACACACAAGTCTATAACTGACTATACTCCAGGAACCAGGCTTCCAGTGGCTGACCTGTGTAGGCCTAGAGTACGCCAGCTCACAGCTAACTTGTGTCGACCTAGGTGAGCTACTCCAACACAACCTTTAATAAACTAAGTTAATAATGAATGATGAGCAAGGATTAGAATTTAAGATGCCTGTTATGTTCAACCATATTAAAACCCAATACTCATTCCCAGGGGGACGGGAATGGTGTCCTTTCTGCTATAAATTAGATTAAATTTTCCGGGGGGGGGGGTTATCCTAGTTTTTCTGAAATGCTACATGAGTGGGGCGATGTTTGTGGTCCAAGAGGCAGAAACACTCTCATATTATTTTGTGTTTGATTGCAAGCACACGGCAAAACATTAATCAGAGTGTCCATTCCTTTAATGTGCCGTGAGTGTACCACATGCATCATGGGGCGTTGGGGTCATTTTTGAGGGGAACAACCATGGATGGCAAACGGGATAAGAAGATGGGAATTTCTTACTGTGTCGCTCATGAGAACAGGCTCAATACCAAGGAATGGCGTCATTGGACCGTGGTGGATCTCAGCCCCAGGGCTGGATGGGCGGGGAGTGATCATAATGCCTCCAGTCTCTGTGGGCAGACACAAATATAGCCATTGTGGTCATCAGCAGGTGCAAATCCCAGAGAGTTCCCTATACTTCAGATCCTGCCAACTTTCAGCCTGAGTTCCCTATGCTCTGGACACAACACCTAGTCAATCCTAAGTACATGTACATCACATGGCTGGTCTCAAGTACTGATGTACATGTAACAAGGGGAGAACTATGATGAAGGAACCGTTTTTCATGGCTTTTATTACGTCTTTGGCTTATGTGTCCGTTCAGTTTAAGAGGCTGAGTGAATCTTCTTTAAAACATGTGTGCCCTTCAAATCGAAGAAGTGACCTTGCACTCCATCAGCCTAGTTCCTGACTAGCTGAATACATTTCTTCCAGCAAAATCTGTCCTCAAAGCACAATGCATCCCAGGAAAATCCCACTGTGGAATCTTCTCGCTATGCCCCTTCACTTCAGTCATTTGAGAGTCTGATCATCAAAATCACCCTGGACAGCCTAACACCAGGGGTTCACTTTCAAGTTCAGCTTGCCCCTGTACCCATGCCAGCGTCAACTGCACGAGACAGCCACATCAGGTGTCTGTGCAGAAGTCAACAGGTGCAGAGCTTAGACTTCGACTGCCACTTTCTTTCAGAACTGGGACCTGACTCTCTCTCAATCGAACTAATAACCTATTCTCAAATACCTCTACCTTCAACAACTGAGTAAACAATACGATTCTTGCGAGTTAAATTTGAATAAAATCTTGTACACTGAGTTATCTGATTGAACATAAACATAACAATTTGAATTCCTGTTTTCAAGAATGGATTTGCGCCAGGGAGATGTTAATTAATTTGGATTTTTTTTGTCCTGCCTGATGCGTATTATAACACTGTAAACGCAGTGTTTGCCCCCGAAGGCTTGTGAAAAACCACAAGCGTACTCGGGTGGGACTCGAACCCACAACTTCCTACACTGAGTATACAGTGTTACACAACGCGTCAGGCAGGGCAAAAAAATCCAAAATTAATTAACATCTCCTTGGCGCAAATCCATCCTTGAAATCAGTTGTTCGCTGTACCTGCTGCTACATCTGACTCAAACCAGCCAGCTGACACCCACATGCTCGGTGGTTGAGTGGTTAAGATGTCTGAAATAGTAAGCAGGGGGTTGTGGGTTCAAGTCCCACCTGAGTAGGCTTGTGGTTTTCTTCAAAAGCCTCCGGGGGGCAAACACTGAGTATACAGTGTTAAAATACAAGTCAGGCAGGGCAAAAAAAATCCAAAATTAATTTGAATTCCCCAGACTAAAGACACTGTTGATATACCTCGTGGTTCGGGGGCAAACTTTTGCATAGCGACCACCATCTCTGGAAATGACTGGTTCCTCTGTGCCCTTCTTATTTATTGAAAACAAAGTATTGGTGCAAGGTTTGTCTTCTGTAACTAAGCAAAAGCTTGGCCCAGATCACGAGGTACAACAAGTGTCTTTACTACGAAGAATTCAAATTGTAATGTTCACCTGAATTTAAAGAACCCAGTGCACCAAATTTTATTCAAATTTAATTTGCAAAATGGATTCCATCCATTATTTGGAAACTTCACGCTTAGCAACTTCTGGAGGTGGGTGCAAATGTAAAGTTGAAAAGATTCTGTTGTTTACAAGTATTCCTAATATTAAGAAAGAAATGGCCCAAACTTTAGGAAAAAAAATATGTTGTCACCCGTTTGCCACCATGTGTCTGCTAGAGAGCACCTTCCTTCTCCTACTATGTTATTGTACCATTCCCAAGCCTCATGGTTGAGCGGCTCACCAACTGGACAAAGAAAGGAGACAGAGAAAAAGATTGCGAACTTGTGTCCTCAAAAGAAACCCCCCAAACCCAAACTCAAAAACAATTCATAAAAGTTAACATTTGTATTGCTAACTTGCATACAGTCAGGTGAAAGTAAGAACAAATGGGTGGCAAGTTACCATTTCAATGGAATGGGGAGACACATCAATTTTCCTTGACATTTTACATGTTTACCTTACAATTTGTTTATAGTTATCAGTGTTTTCTAGCTAGTGACCATGACACAGGACAGTTCACAAGATCTTTAATGGGCTTTTAATTTTTCATGCTTGCTTATTTTATGCTTATCGTTTTGTTTCATTTCTTAGAATTTACAGGTCCTGATTTTAACAGGCATACCACATATTATCGGCATTTTATTTTATTGTTAAACAACCATTATTTTTTAGGGGAAAAAATAGAAATAACAAAGAGCATGGAACGAGCATGGATTTTTAATGTCAGCAAGAACCGAAAACATACAGGGTCATGTCTTTTTGGCAGAATAGGGTCACTTTTGCATCACCGACTACATACCGCAGCCAAGCGTCTTGAGCGTGGAACGGTTATACTTGGTGACGTAGGAAGAGTCAAACTTGAGGAGGAGTCGAATGGCTGTAGGGGCGCCGTAGAACTGGTTCAACTTCAACCTTTCAACCATCTCCCAGTACCGACCTGCAAAACATTTTTCACAGCATCAGCACAGCTGGTTCGTTTGGATGGATCCTCCAAACGTTGTTGAATCCCTGGAGGTCAGATTCGGAGGGGAAGTTTCTGGGGAAATCTTCCCCCCCGGGGCATGATATCGGTAAATCCAACAGACCTATAACATGATGACATCATGTTATCTTTACATGTATGCTTTCCTATTTGGCTCGATGGATCTAGTCTAACCTCACTGCCACAGGAAAGCACACATGTAAACAAAGTGTGACGTCATGTCGTAAACGTATTCATTTCTAAGAAGTTTCTCCTCCCAACAAAGTCTGCAGGACCTTATGTGAGAGGCTCTGCTCTCAACAAAGCTACGTCAAGTTTCCATTTCCCGATCCATTACACAAATTTTGCTGGGAGTGGACAGGCAGTTTTTAACATTTTAGATATGACAGGCAGATATTTTAGTCCTAGATGAAACCCTGGCTCGACTCAAAACCAAGGCTCATATCCAAGGGAAGCGGCTAGTGTGTAGCCAGTGGCTTCTTTGGGAGCAAATATTACATACATTTCTGGCCATAGCTGTTACATTTGGGCACAGCCACGGTGCAGTTTTTACCAAAGAGGGCACAGTTTAGCACAGAATCCAATAAAGTGGGAAAATGCATGATGTCCGGAGGTGGACAATCATCACTGATGCCCAATAACTGATTGGAAAGTATAATACCTGGATCAGGGTATGCTGGGGTACCCTCAAATATACATTCAAGCATTATTTGTGAAGAACAACACTGTGTGCATGTACTCGTACCAGGATCGGGGTACACCAGTGAACCCTCGATCAGATACAGAAGAATTCAGTGAAATGCAAAATGCCCAAATCAAGGTATTTAAGCAAGCTCCCAGAAGCCACTTCATTGATTGAAAAGCATATCTGCCTAGCTCAAACACACCCAGGCACAGATTGAAGAGATGATAATACCTGGATCAGGGTAGGTCGGCGTGCTCTCGAACAGGACAGTGGTAGCCCCATTGCTTAGTGGACCGTAGACTACATAGGTGTGGCCTGTGATCCAGCCGATATCTGCTACACAGGCGTACACATCACTAGGCTGGTAGTTAAACACCATCTACAATGAGTAATTCCAATGTAAAAAAAAAACCAAAAGAATGAACACATTTGTATAAATCAGCATTAGGATACCATTAACAAACACGTTTTGGTAACAGACTACCTTGTCTCTGTGCTGTTTGAAGATAACCAGGCATCCTTTTTTACTTGTACATGCAGGCGGGCATTTAAGTTTTTCCCCAGCGCTGTAGTCGAGACCATAACAAGACCAGAAACAAGACATGACACAAGACGAGACACAAGACGAGACACAAGACCAGACACAAGACCAGACACAAGACCAGACACAAGACCATTCATGAGACCCATTAATATAAATACCGGGGTGAACAACAACAAACGAATGCATTTGTTACAGTTCACTGAAATACTGCAGTGCGTGGCTGGAATTCAGACTGGAGGTCTCATGCTGGTCTTGTGATGGTCTTCAGAGGTCTCGACTACAACACCGTTTTTCACAACACCCAAACTGCTCCACATACTTGCTTTACAGTGCAAAAGATTTTCCGCTTGAATGACGACTCCTAAAGGTGACCTGTTGGAGTAGAGTTTGCACCACCTTTGCTAGCTCTCCGCGATGTAATAAGTGAACAAAGAACCACCAACAAAGAGATTGCTACGATTAGTATTTTTGGCATAGTGTTGTACTCAACGGTGTGTGAGAAATTCTGCCTGATGTAAAATCTCTTGTAACAAGTATCAGATGGGTTCTGAGGCATCATTACCGTGAAGAGCCTGTGTATAAATGAACCCTATTCCCATTACAAATCTATTGGGCTGGACAAGGTTTATTTCATGTGCTCTTCACATTCTTCATGCAAAGTGTTCCCACGGTTGAGATGTTCCCACGGTTGAGATCTGCCATGTTTGTGTTGACTTGATCATTCTACAAAAACAGCTCTTTCATTTAGCGATTCGGAACAAATGCTTGTGTAGTAGGCCCCCCCCCAAAAAAAAAATGAAAAAGGAAAGAAACATGCTCAAGGATGATGTGTAAAGTGACAAAATTTTGAGGTCAGATTTTGCAGAGCAATGGGAACACGCACAAGGCGCAAAGTATCTTAACATGATCAGTTCTTTGTGAACTAGATCACTATAAACATATCTGCAAAAACAGGTCAGGTTTTCTCTGTTAGAGGAATCCAGTTTCTGCTGAAGCAAGACTGCTTTCCAATTGACATGACCAGAAGTGTACATGGACGTATTTGCAAGCATCGATAATTAAGCTTACAGGTGGGATAATCATGTTAATCCCAACAATCATTTTCCAAGGCCGTGTCAATTGCTGCATATTTTTGAGACGCACAAAATATCACCTAATCTAACAGGATCAGTCATGAGTTGCTAGAGTTGAGTTACAGGCTTTTGAGTGAATCTAGAACAAATTCTCATCAGCATGCCAAACTGAGCGATACACCAAAACAAAGGACTCAGTTTGCTCTTTCTGAGGCAAATAAAAACACCCCAACCAAATCAGAACACCCCAACCAAAAAAACCTTGTAGGGCATGTTTGACTGGATCTGGTTACCAGTTCCTAGGAATACATTATGCATGGCCACATGGCATTGAAGAATCCCCAGAACTGTCAGGTTTGACGTCCGCCCTGCTCCCGAGGTGGACATCGGCCCCCAAAGTAGCATCAAAGGTCCTTCAATTAATAGGCCATGCAGGACAATTTTGTGATTGTGAATTGAACTGGATTTTTAAAAATGTAACTCAAGATATTCATTTTTGTAAGGTATTATTCTTAATGTTTATATTAATCATTTTGCCATTTGGTTTTTATTTATGTCTGTGATTCTCTTTGTAAAGCCTTTTTAATGTAAGACGCTATATCAAGAATTATTTATATTACTATTATAATTTTAATGCAGTTTTATAAATGCTGGAGTTCCATATAATCTGATTTTTACTTTTCGTAGAGCCACTTCAAGGGCATTTTAGTGCTTTTTATCATTTCATGCTGATACAAGTTTCAATATAATGCAATTATGAGCAAATATGAGAAATCTAAGGTAGAAATCAGTGTGACATTTCTTTTGCTGTCAAATGTTTTTTCTCTTTGGTGATTCCTTGTTGTTTAAGTTTAGTAGCCCTATAAGCAATGTTTCCTCACAAATATGTGCAGATGTTGGGTTTACAATATCAAGAAAAAAAACCAAACGGTGTCTTCATGTAATGACATCACATCAACAGTGCCCTCATTGGTCAGGAAGTGCATGGAGTTTAAAAAAAAAAACAGTAACCAAAAGGAGATGCATAACAGCTTTCTTTCATTTTGAAAGAAGAAAGTTGCACAAAACAAGTTCCAAAGTAAAACTCACAAAATGGACTCCTTGAGTAGCGACCTATCAAGGCTTCCTTTCAGTGCTACTGTCAGTTATAAATATCTTGTGCTTGCAGAGTTTTATGGTGTAATTGTTACTCCTATTAGAAATGAAATAAATCGCCTGCGCTCTTTTGTACACATTCCAACAACACTTTACGGATGTGCACCGCTGTAAATTTATGCACAACACCTAAATAGACCTAAATGTGGTCAAGGTCTATCCCATTTATTGCATGAGTGATTTGGCAGGCAGCTGGGAAAAAAATCAAGGTCTCCAACAGAATGAAACATCCAAGGACGGGCCAGGGGAGACCTTTGTTAACTACCTAGGCGTGGCGTGGGTATTCGTGCGAAGTACATCTGAAAATGTGAGTGGGTGGCCACGGGCTGACGTCACATTCACACTCACGTAATTGAAAGTGCTTTTTTTTTTCAATGTACATGCAAAACAAGTGCCGGGATCTGACCGCAGGACATTGCAGTAAACACAAGTATGAGAAAAATAAGTCTGTACATGTGTAAAATGAATAACTCCTGGCTTTTTTCTTTGTTTTTTTACTTTTTGAGTCCTCTTACTGACGCCACACAAATGTGAACCAAATATTTATACAAATGTTTGCAGTAAGATTCAGAATAAAAAGCACATTCTGGAAGTTTTAGAATCCTGTGCTGCTAGCAGACCCAGAGGCGATGCACCAGCCCATTTAATTTTGCTTTCCGTTTCAAATGAGAGCTCTCCCCCTTTCCCCTTTTGTCATTTCTCAACTGGTTGGTCTATACTTTTGGACAGAAACAATCACTAAATGTTTAGCCCTGCTGGCATTTTCGGGTTCCCCATCTGGGCACCCCCGTCTGTCAATGCCATCTACCCCCTTCTGTGGACGAGCTCAATCAGCTAATCCTCGCTTTCATATGCTGAGACTTCTACCCGTAATCCACAGCCCCAATCTATCCACCACACTGTCAGGGGAGGGGGGAGGCTGGATTCATTATTACAATACCACTGTTCACTCCAGTACACCTGGTAGAGTCAACTACTGCTACATGTACATGGGTGATTCTATAAATTAGAGGTCCAACTTGGGGACATTTTGGTGTTCTGTTATGGGTGAAACCATTCAGCTTTTCTGGATGGAACTAATATTAGTACTGTTCACATTCTGTAGATCAAACAGGATTACATTGTTTATGATTTGTACAATATACAGTTCAATCTGCACAATGTTTGATAAAGTGGTTACAATTTTACATGAGGACAAGTTGACTGGCTTCGCGTATAACAGGACACAAAAATGTCCCCAAGTTGGACCCCTAATTTATAGAATTACCCAAATACCTGTATGCTTGGTGGATTCCCTTGCAGCTGAGACACATGGGAAAGAGCGACAGCAACAAGTAAACCGTGAGAATTTCAATCTTGCCTTGGGAATCCTTAATTCCGTTTGTGCACATGTTCTCAGCCTCTGTGTATAAATACCTGATGCGTGAGTGATGCATACAGTAGATAGCCTGCCTGGGAGTGTGACAGGCCCTTGGGTGCCCCCGTGGATCCTGATGTGTACAACATGAAGAGGAGGTCCTCCGAGTCCAGGATTTCTGGTTGGCATTCTGTGGATTCTCTGGACATGGCCTGTAAATAATGGATTGTGATTGGTTTGGGACTTACTTGCTAGTGACCCGACTGAAGATCTTATGACTTGTGATTGGCTTGTGACTGACGAGGGACCAACTTGCTTGTGAATTGAGTCCTGACTCGTGGTTGCTTTGTGACTGACTTCTTGTAACTTGTGATGGCTTCTATTTGGGTCATTCCATGAGGTTGGGGCACAATTTGTGACGGTGTCCATCGTTACATGGGTTCCGTAAAAATGAACAGCTATTTCCCTGCCTGCGGATTCCAAGTTATACATCTTGCAAGGCTGAATACAGAGGTGTGTGTTATTTTTACAGAGTAAATGACGTAATCTACAGGTCATGACAGGTGGTGAAAGTTACCCATGTAACAAGGACACCGTCACTAACTGTGCCCCAACCTCATGGAATGACCCATTTGCAACAATAGGCACTGGCACAAATACAGCAAGTTAAATACCATCAGTTTTCTACATACTAAATGTAAAAACCAACCTCCTCCAGTGGAATGTCAGTCTGTGACATGGGCACAGGGTTCCCCGTCCTCTTGGCTACAAACACACGCTTGATGTTTGGACACAGACTGACAGCACTGTCAACAGTCTTCTTGAGTTCAATCACCTTGCCCCCCCTCACGGCCTGGTCTGCCGTGATTATCGTCTGCGCATCGCCTGTGCAGAAATCAACATCAGAGGGTACAAATGAAATCCACTGTAGCATAAATACCTCTCAGGCCAGGTGTCAGGTGCAGGAACGCACTAGCAGTGGGGCACGGGACAGCAAAGTCTGCTGTGTGGCCAACTGGTGTGAACCAACAAATGACATATTTTGCAAGGTCTTGATTATGTGGGGCAAGCGGCACAAAATTTTCATTGGAATGCGCACAACCCTGCTGCCCTGTATTAAACAGAAACATGCACGCACGTGCACGCACGTGCAATGGAAATGGCACTATGCCTCCAAAATGTAACATAAGGCTGCTGCTCTCCAAAGAGCCCCTCCCACATTCCGTAGGACTCCTCCACATTTGATTAGGGTACGGTACGGTACATCTAGGTAGGTTCCACCACAATCCATGAAGTTCTGTACTTGCATTATGTTTTCCAATCAAGTTGGCCAAGCTGACAATACATGTGTAAATGACAAACTAATGGAAATTATGGCTTTTCTTCTGTTGCTTTTTTCCCCAAACCTCCTTAACCCTTTCCTTCAAAACATGTTTCCAGAGCGGCTTCTTGAGTCCTTTGAAATCAAGCACTATGAGCTACATACATGTATAATAGTACACATTCTTCGTTGAACAAACTTGAGATATTGACTTCATTGTAAATTTCATGCAAAACCGGCTAAGCTGCGCCGTTCGAAATCCCTCAAAAATACTGCAAGTCCCAGGAAATCACTGGGGTAGTTTAACAAAAAGCTAAAGGTTTCATACACTCGAATTATTATCATTATGCAAAAAGTCAAAACAACCTTACCGTCTCTAATCCGGCTGGCTAATGCTTCAGCGCTGAAGCCAGCAAACACAACACTGCAAAACCAAATAGTAAAAATAATTTCACTAAAATATAATCAGTTTTTATCAGACAGGGGTGTACATGTATGTATATACATTTATATACATTTACATGACACAGCATCACAACATAGGTAAAAATACAAACATACAAAGACTATTTTAAATAGCTACATGTACATACATTATATACACTTTTGTATATCACACTACGTTGTGCAATACATTTGAATTTCATGGTTTTTTTTTTTTTTAGATAACAACAAGTTTTAGAATCCCACAACAATACAATTCAATGATCTGTTTACAAATTAATTCTATATCACAACATTTACAAAGGAAAGAGCATGCATGTACATCACATGCACTCAATCAATAAACAAATCTAAATCTAAAAAAATCTTAAAACACTTTATGTATGGGACTGGTTGTTCATGAAGCCTGTTTTCATCTTCATAAAGTTGAGTGATCAATTTTCAGTGAATGTACAGTGTATGTGTGACATCACAGAGACATCTAACAAAAACTCTAAAGTTCTCCTTTTTGTGGCCATTGGTCTGGCTCTGACTGAAATTGTGTAAATGATATACGCATGTAAATGTATATTGCACGAGGGTGTTATAAGATCATGTCCCAAATCACAGCGGTCCGTGAATGTTTTGTTACTATCTTGAATTCTTTGTAACATTCTCCTCACCTGAAGGTCTCAAATTTAACCCGACTGACAAGTATCTTAGTCCATTGCTGGTAAGAAAGTTGTAACATGCTGAGAGACTCAGTACATCACAACGTCGGTTTATTACAGTTCATACACAATAGTGTGCCTCCAGGATTTTGTAACGCGTTGACCAATCACATTGCAGGAAATTTTTCCACACTTTCCAAACGTGCACTGGGTCAACAGATTTCGCGTACTGTGATTGGTCAACACGATGTAAACTCGTGGAGGCCCACTACTGTGAACCACCCGTATTGTGCTGGTAACACAAGTCTCAAAGGAGATGGAATATTTTTATGTCTTAAAAACCATTTTTGAAGAAAAATTGGCATGTGTCTCCAAGCTCAATAGACATTTTGTGAAACTTAAAACACAGAAACAAACTTCCAGCTGACTTCAACTGTGGACAAAAAAATGCAGGGCTCCATCAGCTGATCATATTGCAGTACCGGTTCCCTGCTCCCACTAGAGTTAACTATTATCAACTGTATGGTGAAAGCTGCAGAGGTACCAGTGAATGGTCTGGCAAGTGGTCCACGCACTATGGATTTGAACTGTGGGGTGGGGACTACTCAATAGATATCACAATGTGATGTGATGGCCGAAGGTGATGATGGCATGTGTATTTGTCACCCGGTCATGTGATTGTTCTCAGCCAATAAAAGAACAGTATTCAAGACAGAGGTACCAAGATGTAAAATCTCATCAATGTCTTAGGAGAAGTGGTCAGTATTACTGTAAAACCTCAACTACAGGTTGCGTTCAAGTGGCCTATGATATATCACACAGTATATGTAATTTTTACTATTCTACCTTGAGTACTACATGTAAGTTTTTATATTCCCTTGGCCGCATGATAGGGCAATGATAACGCTTGATAGCTCATTGTAAGAAGCAACTAGCCTTCTGCCAGTTAAATTTGAATAAAATCTGGTACACTGTGTTAAATCTGATTGCACATAAACATTACAAACTGAATTCCTCAGACTAAAGAGACTGTTGCTATACCTCGTGATTTGGGGAAAGCTTTTGTACAACTCTGGAATGGACTGGCTCCTTTGTGGCCTTCTTATCCATTGAAAACAGTGCATTGTGCAAGGTGTTATGCACTGTAACTAATCCAAAATTGGCCTCAAAATCACTAGGTATAGCAAAAGTGTCTTTAGTATGGAGAATTTGTTATATGCACGTGAATTTAAAGAACTCAGTTTATCAGTTTTTTTTAATGTAACTCACAAGAGTTCCAACATGTACATTTACTACACCACTCAAAGCTATCAGCACTTGCATGCTGCCAACACTGAGGGCAAATCCAGTACACCTCTGTTTATTTATTAACACGTTAACATCTTAAAGAACAACATTTAGGTAAAGGGTGAAGCATAGATTTGCTTTTGTACCCTAACCTATTGACAGACATACATATTATAACACAGGACAATACAAGACATGAATATGTTTTTGACAGTGATACACATACGGACAAACACTGACAGGTAGGAGATAATACAATGCATCAAAATACAATTCTAGTCGGTACGGGTGATGTATTCAGAAAATATTAGATATTTCAACTTTAGAGCAAATGTTAATAAAGTGGGCGCTGCTTTTATAATTTCATTTAGGCTATTCCAGTATTGGACACCGCATTGTACAAGACTATTTTTGAGTAATGAAGTTCTATTAGTATCAACATATAATTTCTTTTGAGAGGTACTTCTGGTATGATACGAGTATAAAAGTTTGCCAAGGGGGAGCACATTTTTTCAAGGGCAAAACACTTTGAATCTCTTTCTGTAAACATTTTATGTCCTTTCTGATGGTTGAGGAGGCATTTGGGGGCTGTCCACTCTCTTCCGGTGGGACGGGATGTTAAATGGCCCAAGAGGGCACCTCTCTTATTTTTCAAGTCCTGTACAAACTTCTTTCATCCGTTTTTTTCAGGGGGGCCACAGTCCACATTCATCCTTTATCTACTCCCAAACTATCTACCAATGGCTGGCACTTTACCTGTGGATAGCACCGATCCGAGCACAGGCCATCATGGAAGCCACAGCGAGGGGGGAGACAGGCATGTAGATGGCCACACGGTCACCTTTCTTCACCCCTTGGGTCTTCAAGGCATTGGCAATTTGATTGGTCATGTCATACAGCTGTCTGTATTTGGATAAGAACACACGTTTTTGGATTGGATTGGATATTATTCAACGCCAAGCAACCTTTTTAATTTCAGGAATTAGGGAAACTGGGCAGCAAGGGGATTTTGTAACAAATTACAAGGCCTCCAATCTGATTCAAATCCTAAAACTTAAGTGACTACACACATGGACGACTTCCTTTTTTCGTAACATTATTTGTTAACATTTAAAAGTGACTTTCAAATAAACTTTACTGACAGGACCGATGGAAATTTTCTTTCTCTTTGCAAACGGTACAGAGCAACAACAAAGCACCTTCTGTTTTCAATTTAAAACAGAGTTTATACAACTGGGAAGAAACTGCAAAACGGCAGACCCTGAAATGAAACAAAACCATTCAAGTCCTACAGTAAACCCAAGTCCTCTCCATCTCGTTCAAAACATCAATCGTTCAGCAAACTGTCAAGAAACAAAATGTATTTTGATTTTACTTGTATGTAATCTTCTCTTCTTGTCCCGGTTCATCTTTTTCCCATATGAGAGCAACTCGGTCTGGATTTGCCTCCTTGTGTCGATCAATGCAATTCACTGGAAAGGTCAAACGAGAAGTAAAACAGACAAGAAGTTAAAGAAGAAACGTAATGAAACAGACGTTAAAAAATAGGAGAATTGACAGACTTGTGGCATGAGGGCGAGCAGAGACACTTTCAGTGACACAATGAAATTATTCTTATCAAGTAGCCGCTCTCAGCAGGGAGCAAAATAACAGTAAAAGTTTGATAGGAACATTCTGAGTCTTCCACAATCTTTCGCTATGCAGGAAACCGATGTACACTACCAGTACCAGTGTCTATGATCTGCAAGTGCCTCTGTTATTCCCCAATCCTGCAAAATGCAGTGCAACTCCTTTAGGATCTGCAGGGAAGGTTTAGGACTTTAGATTTGGCTGTGAAAGACTAAATGTAATGTCTACTTACTTTTAGCAATAAAAAACCCAAAACATATTAGCACCAATGGAATTTTTTCACGAATCTCTACAATGTCAGGAAGGAAACCTACCGAGTAAATATTACTTACTTATATGGTGTATGCAAAAAGTATCTTTGGAGAATTTGCAGGCTTAAGTGTTCTTCTATTTGGTAATTCACTGTTGAGCAAGTACATGT